>NW_027107023.1:337394-352330 GCF_000696795.3 Halyomorpha halys | reverse complement strand
TATAGCGTTATATGCCCTTCTAAAATCTCCGGAAACTCGTGATACTTTATTTTCAAAAACCTTAAGGTGCTGTTCTTTATATGGTGTAAGAGGACACGATTCCCATCCGTAAACAACAGTAGGGAGAATAATAGTTATGTAAATTAAAATTTTTGATTTTCTGGACAAAAGGCGCGGGTTAAGCCATTTCGAAATTGAAAAATAACAAGCACTTCCACTCATTTAATCACGTTTTCTTTTAACATCAATTTTTTATTTTTCTAGTTAATAAACTAAATAATTAAACCTAGTTACCTGTTCAAATTCTCTTCTGTATCTATATCATTGAGAATACTCCCAATTCTACTACTAACTATATATTTTGTTTTATCCATTTATACGTAGTTAATTGGTTTTAATCACTACGCGATAATTAATACTGTAAAAGAATTACGTAATTTATATAAATGAGCACTAAAAACCGTTATTAAAAAAAAATGAATTAATTTTACAGATCCTGCCATTATTATAAAGTAGCCTGAAAACAATGATGTGACATGTACAAATGAAGAGGATTTTTTTAATCTATAATATATCCGAGTAAATAATGTTAATGATTCTAAAAATAAAATCTTAGCGAATCCGACGTCACCAATCCATCAACACATCTGCTTAATGACGCCACCCTCCCCCCAAACCCTAATCTACAGGACTAGTCAACGTTTCGATTCTCAGCATAGTGTTTATTAATTTTTTAAGGGTTGTGTCCTTTACTAAACCCTACAACCACACACTAACATTGTTGTAGCCACCGCGTGAAAATAAAAAGACTAATTATAAATATGAATAATTGATCGTATTATTTCAAACTATGAAGAGAATGGTCAAAGGTGCATTAAAAAAACAAAACAAAAATAATTAACAACTATTTATTTTCCAACGTTTCGCCCCACTTTGTAGATTTTAGTGGATAAAAGATTTTACTCTCAACTGGAGTCACTCTACTTAGTGGACTGAAACGTCGGCTGTAAACTATGTTTGGTGTGTATATGTATACGCATATTCGTATAACTTTCGTGTATACGTATATGTACGTGTGCATGTATATGTATATAGATATAGTTTATTTGTTATATTGAATACCATATAAGAATTAAGCCCGTATACAATAAACTTATTAGAGCTTAATGCTAGGAACTTGGACCCAAGTCAGTCGACCGTTACTTGCAGCACTGCACTAACAGTTGCCATGGGCCCGAAGGCCTTCTTTAATTATTGCTTAGCCCACAGTGGCAAAGTCTACAATATGCAGAATTCAATATAATATATAAAATTTTTTAAGTGATAATTAATTTTTTTTATTTATTTATTTATGTGATTTACAACTGTACAAATAACAAATACAATAAGTAAATATGTTGTATGTTTCATGTACACTAGAAAATCTTGGGAAGGAACCAATTGGTAGTACTTCAAGCTTTATTTTAAATTAGAAGGTCCCGTCACCATCTTCTTTTCAGATGCCTCGGAGGATTATCAGGGATTGTTAAGGATGAGATATTAAGCATTAATGGGTAAGGAGTTTGGAATGAAAAGACGCGTATCTGTTTAGGGTCAAATCTGTAACGAATGGGATGTTAAGGTCTTTGTGGTTGAGTTTATTTGTAACGTAATAAGGAATCAAGGATTTTACGTAGGATTTTGGATTGTAATGATTGGATGCGGGAGGAATTTGATGGTTTGGTAGAGACAATTCTATATCTCCAAATTGGTCTGATTATCGTAGAGTATACTAATTTTTGTAGTGAATGGAAAGTTTAGAACGTTTGTCAAGTAAGTGTTGTAGCAATCGGAATCTACGAGCAGTTTCTTGTCGTTTCAGTCTTATGTGTGGATTTCAAGTAAGTCTCGTCAAGATGGAGTCCTAAGTATCGAATCTGCTCATCAGGCGTTAGTGGAGTATTTAGAAAGGATACTGCAGGACAGGAGGGTAGAGGTTTACGACGGAGAGTAAAGGTGATCTGGTGGGATTTGTCAGGATTTATTTTGATTCTCCAGTTTTGACACCATTCTTCCATAGATGTTATATGTGTCTGTAGTGTTTGTGATGCATTAGTAGGCTCGTTGTTTACAGACAGCATACATGTGTCATCAGCGTATGTTGTTAGGACTGTAGGGTGGGTTGGGATGTCAGCTATAATTAATTTTAATTTCTAAAAATCAATTTCTATATATTTATTATTTATTTCGTTTTAAGTAATGTTTATTTATTTGTTTGTGAATACAAGATGTAAGAAGGATTTGATTTCAATTTGTGTTTATATCTTTTATTCAAGAAGTAATATGATTTTTTTGTTAGTTGGTGGAAATATATATTTAATTTATACTGCTCTTTGTCTTTTTTTGTTTATACATTTAACCTAAAAACATAATAATATTTATTGATAATTATCTATCTATTTGCTACTGGCAGGTAGTCATTTAGTGTGTCATCATTGAGATATTATGAAAGGACTTAAACATCGAATTTTCAAAATGGCTTCCTTCAAAGTGCCTTCAATTTTATTTATTTGAAATAATTAATCATATTCTTGATTTTTTTCTTAACGATTTTCAGAAAAATCGATGAATATATCTATGAAAAGATTTCAAGACTAACTTTACGAGGAAAAATTATTTTTTTCCAGGTTGAAAACATATTTCCGAAAATAAGAGTAGTAATTATTATACAGTTGGAATAACTTATTATATAGGTATATATGGTATAATAACTTATTATACAGTTGGAAAGCCCAAGATTTTAGAAAAAATAATAATTTTTTTTTTTATTTCCCTTAACTTATATTTGAGCCTTTCAATTGACAAGATGGCTACCTCCATAAAATCATTTTTAGAATTTTCAATATCAATTCTATAAAAATTTAGCATCCAGTAAATGATTCAAATCATATAAAACTTTAGAAGACTATTTTACTCGGTCATACTTTGGCAAAATAAAAGTATAAAGAGTTACTTTATTTAAAACTGTTGAATTTGAATTTAGTTAATTTATGAACTGAACGCGCATTCGGAAAATTAGTACAAGAAAGTATTACCAGAGTGGATAATATAAAAGTATCTATTCTGAAACAAGCTATGATGATTAAACTCAAGTTAGGGAGGTAAGGGAATATGGGATGTGAATTATATATTATTAGTGGTTGAAGATTTGAAAGAGAGCTGGATTTAACTCGAAAAAAACACTCTTATAAAGCATTGAAGAAGTAAAAAAAGGGGGTTGAATATGCCTTTAAAATAATACAATTCATGTATTTAATTAATTTAAGAAGAATCAACAACCCTAAATTTTTTAAGGCTATCACATTACAGAAGAAGCTCTTGCAACTACAGGTCTTATACAAGGCATACAATCGACAGGACAAGCACCCTCCGAGGAACGCATTAGAAAACAGTTACCTAAGCAAGGAGGAAACTCTTAGCTGCTCCTCAGAGTATCCTTAAGGAACCAACCTTTGTACCGTAAAAGGACCTTGAACTATCTCTGAGAATGTAACTGATTACGTTCTCGCATTCATCAAATGGTTTTTCAGAAAATTAAATCTTTTGTTAGATCATATTTTATTCTTGTATATATATACATATAAAATTTTTTTTTAAAAACTTCTCAGCAATAAAGTGATTTAATCAAGTTATTTTACTAGACGATAGTAAGGGCTGGGGTCAGAAAAAAAAAATAGTTATCAACTATTTATTTATTTTTTACAGACGTTTCGACGTTCATTATTCACATTTGTATCCTACAGCATGGATCGAAACGTCCTCTGAAAATAAATAATTTTTTTTTTCTTCCATGTGACCGCATTCCCGACCATCTCCTTCAAATTAACTTATGGTATATATATATATATATATATATATATATATAATGTGATGGAATCCTCAGACCTAAGTTTCAGTTTGCCGATCGTTACTGATTACAAGCTCTCAACACTTTACAAGCCAATGCTTTCGCCTTAATTATATTTATTATGTGTAGTTCCCGAAATTCGGAGTAGTGTTGTTTCCTAAACTCATCCTTCTTTGGTCAGAATATTTTACGCAATACTTCATTTTCCAAAATATTTATGACCTGTAGTCATGGATCTTGCTAAGGAAAAAGACTTATCCAGAGGCAACCAGGTTTCCCGATCGGGTCTCTAGATGGGGACTACCTCAGGGAATTCATGGCGCAAGCAGAAAATTAGTTATTTAATAAAAATGGCACAGATATGAAATGTTTTTGAGACATAAATAGAAAAAGTCATTAGTTAATGATTCTGGAAGATAGCCCTTAACGACCAGGAATCGAAGGTATCGAGATCCAGCGAGGTAGCAATTATCTAAATCAGTGAAGTACTAAAGATAGACGAGACAGTATATGACGTCACGCAATGGCCCAACCCACCGCATTCCCAATGGTGATAACGCTCCGAGGTTATTGGAAGTGATAAGGGTTTTTCCTATTTCCACTTTAAACATTGCTGACTAAAGTGAGACAAGTTCAGAGGAAATATTTGTCTATGTTTTTAACGGTTGGAATGTCTCTCTTCAATAAGGTGAGTGACTGATGATCACTCCTGATTGAGAAATGGAATGATGAAGTGGACTGAATGAAATGTGTGGAGTGAAGACGATTTAAAAGACCTCAATCCAGTCCATCGGTCTATTTTCTATGGACAAGTTTACGCTCAAATGTAATACATAAACACGTAGTTAATACTAACCGGAATCCTGCCATTGAAGCTTGGAGTCCACATGGATCGTCACATTACCTTGAATTAACATATCAATGTTATGTTAACACAAATCTACGCCAGGCTGGCAATGCGTATAATCAATAAAGTTGTACTAACAGTACAACAGCCCGGTGAAAAAAAAAATCAGTTATTTCACATTAATTACTTTAGTGAGGACTATGTATAATTATTAGTCAAAACAGACGAGTCAGCCAAGTATAGATAGGGGAAAAATGGTGGATGTTTCAAATCGTTAAAAAAAAATTTTCATTCTGTGCTCCACATCCATGAAACTACCAACAACACTAGGAAACCTAATAAAAAATCATTTAAAGTAGAAATTTACGAAAATATGATTCCTAATTCAGTTGTTTACTGTTAATTGTTTCCAATATAGTTTTTTTAAAAAGCTACATTTCATAGCATAAAAATTGAAAATCAGTAGTTATTGAATTAATTTTGTAAATATATATCTCAGTATATATCGAAATATACATCGAAGAATCATTCGATGTACAGATGTCTATTAGCACGCAATTTAAATCTGGTATAAAGTGCTATAACGTATCTTTGTAGGAGTAGTAGTTTCTATGATAATTGCTAAAATAAATTGATTTCTTTTTAACCGGGATTCGAATCCGTGATTGAAATTTATTTATTCTTTGACTGGCGTCCAAGTGGGTTCGAAAGCCCTTCGGGGGAACAACCAGCCTCTACAAAGTGGGGAGAAATCTGGCGATTGCGCGTGATATTGGACAACCGAGCAAAAATAAACAGTACTGAATCCCTAACCCCTAATCCCTTCTTAGGTGCTAGCAAGTCACATAACAAACAAATAGTTCTGTTAAAAAAAAAAATAACCATTACCACTAAAACCCATGAAATATCAGGAGTTCAGTACCTTCTTCGGAAGTTTTACTTTTTTTTTTTTTATAACAACGGTTATCCAAGGAGTTGTAGTCGTCCAAGATCCCGCTCAACCACTGCATATTTTTTTAAAATTCCAATTTATGGTATCCATTTTATATAGTGTGTGTCTCCCATGAGGAATCCTAATCCCACAGAGTGCTCCCTGTGTTTTCCAAACTTGGAGTGATTGGACACAGGTCCGGAGAAATGGAGTTCGATACCGACGGAATTCTAACCGCTCCACTCCAAAAAATCCACTCAAATTTATAAACTAAGGTTCAACGATCTATTTGCAGTGAAGTGGTTGGAGTGGAGTGGCCAACTTTAGAACAATCACTAAAAATGTTAATAGAATACAGAATTAACTATTGAACGATTTGCATATTTAAAAACCATATGCAAATTGTGCATTCGATTGGGCTTTAAGACAATAGTATCTTTCTCATTGAACTGGGCTACAGCCGGGAAGTTGAACTATTTTATAACACAGGAACTCCAAGCCCGCTTTATTCATTAACACAGAAAATCAAGTGAAAAAAAAAATTTATTTACAATGTAGCATTTTCTGTTGTAGTTCTAATGCCTTTAATCTAACTTGTATACGCCTTGACAGTAAATTGTAGTTCCTTATTAGTATAATGGCTACAGAGGTGATAACATTGTTCTTATATATGAGGTTTTGAAATTCAAATTCAAGGATCCAATTTTTGTCCACAAAATATTTTTGTAGAAAATTTTTGTTTTTTTCTATTCTATCGTCTGATAAAATTAGTTTCAATGAGAACGTTCTAAATCCAATAGAAATTGAAGGTAGAAATGTTGATATCCTCTCAAAAAAGGATAAAGGCCAAAAAACACTTTTTTGACGCATATTGTAAACACAGTTTATTGGAATTGGAAAGAAGCGCTCTCTGGTCTGCCGAAACCACCCTAGCCTCTGGCTAAGTGACTAAAGATTTATTCAAACAAAGAAAGTGACAGGTGGAATAACTATATTATGTTCATGATCTACATTTTTTACTTATAATCTTTAAATTTCTTTCTTGAGACTGGCAATTTTTTACTAAATAATTCAAAAAACACTATCCAAATTATAGTCTCAAAACATTTATTTCATTTACACGTCCAACGTTTCGGCCAATTCGGCCATCTTCAGGGACAATCTATTACAAAAAGTTTCCATTATTTGTATGATCCTACAATCAATTCAATTATTTAACATTATTATTTATAATTTACCTTACCTTAATTTACTATGAGACATATCATTTAACCATTTTAAAAAACTCCATACAGGCCATTCTGCCCAGGTCAAAACATTTATATCTATGAACAACATTAAAACCATTAGGTAAACTTATTTTTTGTTAATCAGTATATCTCACATTTGTTTAATTACCTAATATGTCAAAAATACATTAAAAATCACAGTCAAATTGATTTATTTTTTAATACATTTTTTGAATTATTTAGTAATACATTTTTTACTTTACCAATAGTCGAGAAACTGTCAATACACTTGTATTTAGTTGTGATGCAAATCCTGTAACTGTTTGGTAAGGGGTTTCTTCCACAGTAAGCCTAAGTTCATCGCCATCAATTGCAAGTGGTCTATCTCTAAGTTGGTTATCCAAATCTTTGTCACCATCAAAACATTTTTCAAGCCACCGACAAACGAACCGTTCGTTTAAACATCCATGATAATATTTCTTGTAGCATGGGCTGCCGAGTGTCCCAAGTTTGAATACATAAAAAATACTCAAATCGTGTATTTCCGTGGTCATATTTAAGGGCATACTAAAGAATATGCAATCAATTGTAATGATAGTAAATACTATAAAAAAAGAGAGAATTGATAACGGCTCATTATAATCTGTAAATATATTTTTTAAATTTATTTATTGATATTTACAACTGTATAAAAAAATACAAGCAAATTTGATCATAATGACATAATGATAATGATATGATACAGCATATAGAGAAACTACCCGGTAGTAGAACTCTAAAAACATTTTACAATATAAGGTCACGAGGCCATCTTCTTTTCAGGCGCTTCGGAGGATTGCTAGGAATGGAAGAGGAAGCAAGGTTAGAAACTAATGGGTTTGGGTGGTTAGGGAACTTACAATGGAAGAAATGATATCGGGTTGGAAAAGTTCGGGCTAGATCGGTTACATAAGGAACATTTAGGTCTTTATGGATAGTTTTATTAGTAACAAAATAAGGAGCATTGAGGATTTAACGAAGGATTTTGGATTGTAAGGATTGGATACGAGAGGAATTCGAAGGTTTACTGGAGCCCCAAAGCTCAACTCTGTATGTCCAGATTGGCCTTATTATTGTCATGTAGATCAGTCTTTTGTAATGAGTTGGAAGTTTAGACCGTTTGTCTAGTAAGTGCTGTAATAGTCGGAACCTGCGTGCAGTTTCTTGTCTTTTCAGTCTTGTATGAGGATTCCAGGTTAGTCATTTGTCAAAGTGTAGTCCAAGGTAGCGGATCTGTTCGACAGGGGTAATCTGTAAATATAAACGTATTGTATAACAAAGTTCAATAATCCCACTTTGATTTTTTTAAATAATAAAAATGGACATTTCATAAGAAATAACTCAATCTCAGTTTTATTAATCGGGATACTCGTTACATTAAACCCCCGCTAAAACTAAGATTCACAGTATAAAGTTTTATCTACCAAGAGATTACCTATATTTTACATTTATATATCTATTAAATCCGTAGATTATTTTAGAGATTAAGTTATTTTAATTTAATTTATTACGGTATTAATGAATACAATTTCTAAATTAATCAATGGATAGATAAATGAAACTCGTTGTATGGCCATGTTTAAACGATTAATTTTCATGTCGCTGAATCAATCACCCTTCAAAATTATTAATTAACTAGGAATTAATGGTTCAATGAAAGTGTGTCACTTGAAAGCGATTCAAGGTTCGTTAATTCTAGAGGCAGTATAAAAATAAATAAATTTGTACTTCGTCAGGAAGTACTATTACTAGATCAACAGTTGTGCAAAGAGGTGATTTGGTCAGTCAAGCTCGACCACCATTTTTTCTCTAATTCAGACTTTTCATGAGGCTCGGTGGATCTCGGAGGACCTCCGAACCCACAGGGAGTATTAACAGTAACAGAATAAATAATTATCTATCACAGCTGAATTGGAATACGGGTCCTAGAAGTTAGTAGCACAGTGCCTAACCACTGAGCAACCCCGCTCTTCTAGTTGTAGTATATTTAAAGTAAAATAGAAATAAATTGTTCTAAACCACAATTGCATAATATCAGATATAAGTCTTGATAATTTCGGAACCAATATTCCGCCACATCGTTACATTGACGTCACATCAAGATAACCACATCTTTGATGAAAGTTATATTAGATTTCACTATACTTCTTATTGAAACTGTGTATAGCTAAGATAAACATTACAGGGCAAATGACCCAAATAGAGCCCATCGGCCATTTTTATGTCTAGTTGTGAATGTTGGTCAAAGTAAATTAAGTGCAAAAATTCCAGCGGAATCTAGAGGCTAAACCTGAAACTAATTCGAATTCGTTACGATTCATCATTGCTAGTTTTCATTTGTTGAGCGAGTACCGTAAAACCTGTTAGGAATAAATTTACAGTCGTAATATGTGCATTTATTACTGTAAAGAGGATTGTGATGTATTACATCACATCATTCAGTTCGCTTGTAATGTTCAGAAAAATGTATTGTAATTTCAAGTTATCATTTATTCCAAGTTAGTAGTTCCAAATAATGTTTACTAGTAAAGTTTGAAGGGAATGAAAATTATTTGTGTTAACTTTAGTAGGAGTTCTGATACATACATAATATGAAGAAATACTTCGAGTTAGATACAAAGTTAAAAAAAATAAATTGGGAGCGGATTAGCTCAGTATGTAAGGTGATGTGCTATTAACTCCTGGAACCCTGGTTCGTATCCGGCTTCGAAAGATAATTACTTATTCTATTAATGTAGCCGTGAGTCAACCCTGTGGATTACAGAACCCTCCTGAAGCACAACCAGCCTCTATAAAATGAGTACCCTTAAACGGAGATTGAGGGTGACAAATTACTTCACAACCGTTGTTTTTATAGAAATAGTCTTTCCATATAAAGTACTGAATCCCTGACCCTCCATAAGATGATACAAAAAGAAAGAAAAACCTTTAACACTAAAACCCTAGGAATATCACTAATTCTGTACTTATTAAAGCAATAGTACTTATTGAACAACGGTTCTAAAAGGAGGTGATATGCTTTCTTCTTTTTTCTTACTTCTAATTTATGGTACCCACATAAAAGAGGGTGTGTTTCCCAGAAGAGCTCCCGAACCCACAGGGTGGACTTACGGCTATAGTAACAGAAGAAATAATTATCTGCCACAGCCGAATTGAACCCGTGCCCGGGAGTTAGTAACACAACTCCTTACTCACTGAGATATGCCGCTCCCTTTGTTGTAATTTTAATAAAATTTTAATTTATTCTATAACTTTTTTTTATAAATAAGGAGGGTTGGTGACCTCTGACCAACTTCCATTTTACAGATTATACAACTGATTAATTGGACTACTCGATGCTCACATTATATAACTTTAATTCACATGAATTCTGTAGTTCATATTATATTATTTATTCCAATATAGTATAAGAAGGGGAAAAAAATTAATGCAAGAATTAAAACTCACAAAATTATTTACTTTTTTAGAATGTAAAATAAAATATTACACGGTGGTATCACTAAAACATTTTTATATAATAGAGAGATATATATTTCTGGAGGATCCATCTTTTTCGAAATTATTAAGAAATCGAGAAACAGAACCATTCCGCCACAGGGCAGGAACTAAAATTTTACCAGAAAATGGCCCAGACAAACAGACAGAACAATAGTCAAATATATTTATTTTGGACCAATGTGGCTTGTAAACTGATAGATATGTTTAAAACTAGACATAGAAAATATTACCTAAATTACTACAATACATATAAATAATACAATACTATAATACCAATATTACAATACAATAGACAGAATGCTTTATTTAGCCATAACGCCCAATTAAATTAGGTTGCTACATTACACAGCATACTAATCAATCCATAATCGGACATATACAATATATATATTTACATGATATAACAAAAAATTTGTTTCTTGTTCCGACCTTTTTCCTTTTACAATCAATACTCGTTTACACACTAATTATAAATATTTTAATTTTTTTCCTGTATTTAACAATTTCGTTCTATAATACAAAGTTCTATAAGACAATACTATGATAACAATGTAATACAATACTACAATACCTATAATACAATAGAACAACTCCTACGATAACTACAATGCATAACAACAATACCTACAATAGGGGTATTCATGATGTTGTGTTAAATGTTAAATGTTTTACCATGTTAAATGTTATAAGTATAGGATTGTGAGCAGCCCTATTTAAAGTCATGTTAAACGTTAAATGCATAAGAGCCCCTAGCGTATTTTCTCAGCAACTTGTTGTATAAGCCTTTATGTTTATAACCTTCCTTCCAGACCCTCATGTTATTGTTTACTTCAGTTTTGATTTAAGTAATTAATTACAACATGCCTAGAGTGAGTGAAAAGTGGAATTTGTGTGAAAGTTTAGCTTATGAAATGAAATGAAAAGATAACTTTATTCTGGGACATATGTCCCCTAAGAATAATTACAATGAACCATGTAATTATTCTTCATATAGTGAGATTTTTATCTGGCGAGCGTTTACAAATTTTCAGATATTAGAATGAAATTACATTGTTTTTTTTTACTGTTTTTTTTCTCAAATGTATCATTAAAATTATCCATTCTGGTTTAATAACAGGGATATGAATACCACAAACACACGAAAGAACTGAGCTGTCATAACAACAAAAATGGCGGCGATCTCAACTGGTCTATTGTGTGACGTCATTCTCCATTTAACAGACCAAGTAACAGACTCTCAGCAATGTTAAATGTTATTTCGTTTTACCACGGTAAAAGAAGGCAATTTTTTTCGATTTAACATGAGTTTTTCCATTTAACACGCTTTAACATGTTAAACCAAAGATCATGAATACCCCTGGTAAAAGAAGGCAATTTTTTTCGATTTAACATGAGTTTTTCCATTTAACACGCTTTAACATGTTAAACCAAAGATCATAAATACCTCTAATACATACAAAGAATACAATACTACGATGTCTACAAACAATACAATAAAACAATACCTACAGCAGAGATGGGCTAAAAATAGCAATAGCTATAGTTGCCATGGATACGGTCCTTATTCATGAATGAAGCATTGATAAATAAATATCTTACACATTGGAATTTTAGTTATTAGGTTCATAGTTGCCCAACTCTGACCTACAGTACCTATTCCCCTTATGTACAAAAAGTAATGAGGGGAAAGTACTAGGTGATCAGTAAAGTACTGATAAGGAAAGTACTCAGTGTAGGAGAGTTTTTTGTTTTTATTCGTTATTAATCTGAACTATTAGAACATTAGAAAGTGTTATCGACGTAGTTAAACATTTCTGGAAGACGCAGAACATTGCACACCCCCTAGGACTTGGGGCTAGGATCGAACACCGCCTCTGATGTCGAAATACACTTTCGCAAGGAACAATTAGCTCTGTCTCTAAGACAATCGTGGAGAAAGTCTGCAATATTACCGAGTGGCTTCAAGCTGAGTATGCAATATACAATATTACAATATTACCAATTATTAAGTGGTATCCCAATGTATTTTGTTTCAATATGAAAAGAAGGTGGTCTGAGGTACGCCAGTAATGATAAACAAAACTAAGTTATTTGTTCCGACGTTTTGACCTGAATTTCAAGCCTTCATCAGGGTTGAAAAACAAAAACGAGATAGCAACCTTAATTCAGAGAAAAATAAAAATAAATTATTCTGCATTTCCTTTAAAGGAAGTTTAATTATTTAGTCTTTCAAAATTCCAAACTAATATAAATGTCTAAAATATAAATTGCACATCACTAACTTGCCACAGCATAAAGTTAAACCATACATTTTTTTATTTTTATTTATTTATTGATATATACAACTGTATAAAAAAATACAAGTAAATTTGATCATAATGAGATAATGATATGATACAGGATGTAGAGAAACTACCCAGTAGTAGAACTCTAAAAACAGTTTACAATATAAGGTCACGAGGCCATCTTCTTTTCAGGCGCCTCGGAGGATTGCCAGGAATGGAATAGGAAGCAAGGTTAGAAACTAGTGGGTTTGGGTGGTTAGGGAGTTTATTATGGAAGGAATAATATCGGTTTCGGGCTAGATCGGTTACATAAGGAACATTTAGGTCTTTATGGATAAACCATAATTTTAACTTCAAAAATCCCATAATAATAGATATGACACAAAACACTAAAAGCAGAAGGTTTTTGGAAGCAATTCATCTAACCAAAAATATTACAGACAGGATAAACTATAAAACAGACACAAAACATTTAAATACACATTATGCCAATATAATAAATATATTAATTATGTAAATATAAATAAATCAGAGAAATATATATGAGAATAAAATATAAAAATCACAAATTTTAAATTAAATTAAATTACACAATAAAATCATTCACAAAGACCTTAACATCCCATTCGTTGCAGATTTGGCCCAAAACAAATTCTTCATTCCAAACTCCTTAACCATCCTAACCCATTAATTCTTAATCTTTCATCCTCAATAATCACTGATAATCCTCCAAGGCGTCTGAAAAGAAGATGGCCACGGGACCTTCCAATTTAAATTAATTTCAAAGTGCCACCAATGGGTGGTTTCTTCCCAAGATTTTCAAGTGTATATGAAACATACTACATATTTACCTGTTGTATTATTTTGTACAGTTGTAAATTACAATAAATAAATAATAATAAAAAAAAATTATTTTAATTTGAATTATTCATCATTTACATTTTCTTTCTCACTTTTCATTATGTTTATTTATTTACATGTGCACTGTCCGATTTTTGATAATTTTTCTAGCAATTGCTTCGTATAATTCTTACCTCTGCAAAATTATATTGTATCTTTTACTATCTACTTAATTTATTGTTATATATATTTCCAAGTTTGTTTGTTATTATTTTTCTCTGAATTAATGTTGTTATCTACCTGATAAAGCCTGAAATTCAGGTCGATACATTGGCACAAATAAATAAATTTTGTTTATTTGTATTTCTCATTGAAAAAAGGGGAGGGGGCGGATTGTAATAACTATCGAATCTGAATTCTTCATGTATGTTAAAAAATATTTACGTAATTCATAACTAGTCGAATACGTTAAAGACATTATATGAGATTAGCAATGTGGTGTAAGACGAAATCGTTAGGCCTTTTATTATTGTTTGTGGATCTTTGCTAACCTCCTGAGCATCTTCTCAAATCAATCTACGGTAAACTATTAATGCCTTATCATAAGTTACCGGATTTTTATTTATTTATGAAAAGGTTCTCCTGGATCTTTTTTGGGGAATATATATATATATATACACATAATTATTTTAATTTTGTTATTATCTTCACTGACCTAAATAACTAATAGCTGTGACCTTAACCGAATGAGCACGGACATAATACGTCACTATCTAAAGATGGAGATATGATTGAGAGCGTGCTAATTGTGATTTTTTCAATTCATCTGATGTAATCATAGTAATTAATTCTTTAGTAAAAATCCTTCTTAGAACGTTATCGCCAGCATTCTATGTTTTTTTTAAGCTAAAATTTAATTAATTTAGTTCCGGACGACGTGGTAACAATGCTCCCTAAATCCGGAACTGACTTCCTCTTAGTTCCGGCTCAGCGGGGCGTTAACTTTAGTTTTTACAAAATATTTACATAACATAAAAAAAAAAGAAAAAAAAGGGGGGATAAATGATAACGTGCTGTGTTAAAAACTTGCGATCGAGCGTGTAATGTTACACAGAGTAGTGAATGATTTTATTTTTTTAATGAGAGGTATAGACTCTACGATATGTTATCTACAACTTAGAAGAGAGACAAAGTCCCTATGATATGCTATGTAAAACTTAGAAGAGAGGCATATATCCTATGATATGCTATGTACAACTTAGAAGAGAGGCATATATCCTATGATATGCTATGTACAACTTAGAAGAGAGGCATAGACTCTATGATATGCTATGTACAACTTAGAAGAGAGGCATAGACTGTATGATATGCTATGTACAAC
>NW_027107023.1:335258-337202 GCF_000696795.3 Halyomorpha halys | reverse complement strand
TAGAAGAGAGGCATAGACTGTATGATATGCTATGTACAACTTAGAAGAGAGGCCTAAATCCTATGACATGCAATGTACAACTTAAGAATACCATACTAGTGTTCATGATTTTAAAACGTTAAATTTTGTGAACTGGAGAATTTCCTTCCTTTATCATGTTATAACATGGTTGAGAGTCTCTTATAGGTTACTAAATAGAGAATGTTATAAAACAGCTGAGCTCCATAACCTTTAATGTTTTTATAGGTTAGTTGTTCATAGTTCGCACTTTGTTTTTTTTTTTTTACCATTTTTAAACACCAATAAAGTAATGGAAAAAAAATAGGAGAAAAAATGATATGGAGGAAAGATGATGTGTTTTAAATTAAAATAAATAAAAGTTAGGTACTCAACTTAACCAGTAATATCACGTGGGTGAGTTAAAACAATATGAGCTCAAAATACCGACATTTTTCATTATATTTCATAACCTATCCGAAAGCTGCCAGTAGCCGTAATGAGAAACATCTGCATTGTACATTAGAAACTGTTAACGTTGTATGTACAATATATATAATGTATTGACTAATATACCATTTTTTTCTCATTAAATTGATGATTCGAAGGTGCTAATTATGACGTATTATGTAGAGGTATGGTCTGTTAAACGTTGTTAACTTTTTTTATGGTCAATCCCAATCATGACTTTGATAAAAATTGGACATAAAATACTAGAAGTATTTATTTAGAAAGGATATTGAAATGCTAACAAACTGTAAATATCAGTAGAGGTATCACTACTAATTTGTGATATTTAGCATTTGGGTGTTAAATGCATAAGTATAAATCAGTAAAATATTTAGGACTGACACATGCATGTCTTCATGTGAAGTGGACTCGGTTTACGTTAAATAAACGCCTAAAAGCTCCTTTACTTTCTATTTTACAGACGATTCGCCCTAAAATTGACTTACCGCTACTTATAGGCTATATATACGCTACTGATAGCCATTTGGATATCGCTTCACAAATATACGGGACAAACTACAAACGTTTTAATCAAAACACAACGTCACACTACACGAGTTCCATGGTGCGTAACCAACAGAAAACTGCACACAGACTTACAGATATCTACTGTATAAGGCCAAATTAAAACATCATAAAAGACATTTCATGACAAACTCTGATACTACACAATTACAAGCTACCACGAATATTTTCGACAGCACGTACCGAAGACTAAAAAAGAGGTGGATGAAGGATCTCCTTAGCTAACTAATGAAATTAATTAAAGCCTGGAGAAGGTACCATTGAGTATCACAGCTCTATTATGCCACTTATGCCATTTTTTTCATAATTGTGCAAGATATCATATTTCCTGGTTGTCTTTTTACTTTATTGATTAGGCGTGAATCAATAAAGTAAAAAAGAAGTTAAACCCGTGCCTTCCCGAACATGGCTCCTTGCACGCATGCCCATAGAAATAAAGAAAGTATATTAATTAATTTCCAGAAGGTTTTAGTTTCTTTAGGGAGTAACAAAAGGACCCAATAACAAAACCACAAAGAATCTACCAATATGTTGAAGGACGTGTGCAGTAACATTCCGTAAATTATAGATGGCATCCTAACAGTTAAATTTATCCCCCGCAGTCCACGACCCAGAGTTCAGGACAAAGGTTTACACGAAGGGGGGGGGGGGAGGGAGAGACCACTCCCAAAACTGTATGATCAATACCATAACAGACCCAACGGAACCGGGGTTTGAGAACGACTCGGGTACAACATGCCGAAGAGTTTGAAAGAGAACTTTGGAAGACTGCCTACTACTCTGTCAAAATAGTTTTAGTTGTCTTTGTATCTTTTTAGCCCTAATGAAGCTCTACAATGTGGGGCGAAACGTTGGCCAATATATAGTTGTTCACTATTTTTATTTCTTTTGACCGCACGCACCCTTCACCAT
>NW_027107023.1:327598-334658 GCF_000696795.3 Halyomorpha halys | reverse complement strand
AGTCGTTTGTCGAGATGTAGTCCTAAGTAACGGATCTGTTCGACAAGAATAAGTGGGGTATTATTAAAGGATATTGTAGGGTAAGAGGTCATGGGTTTACGTCGAAGGGTAAATGTGATTTGGTGTGATTTATTGGAATTTATTTTAATCCTCCAGTTTTGGCACCATTCTTCAAGGGTGTTGATGTAATTTTAATACTTAAAATTGTATTTTTTCATATTTACATCATTTCATATTTCATATTCAAAACATAATTTACCTTGGCTAGAGGGAAGGTTCTATTGAACCTCTCATGTTCAGGTATCAATTACAGTTTCAGAGGAACGTTCTGTAGAGAAAATATTTCGTTATTTTGCGCAAGCAGAAGAGCTCCGCCTATAGTCTTATGAATCATACAGACGTTGGCTGTGTGCTGTGTAAGGCATCTTATCGACTGCTTGAGTGCCGAGTCATCAGGATTAGATGGAAATATTTAGCACACAAAAATTTATTTAGTATGTTACATAAATTGTTACAATAATATATTAATTGTAATTATTGTATTTATTATAAATCGATTTAGTATACAGAAAATTCACTAAATTTAATCAACATCTGCTAAGCTTCAGAGATTAAAATTCAAAAACACGATTTAACGAAAAACGGAATTGGGCTTATGTAGTTGGTATTTAACATTCACTTACTTATATATGGAATTTATAGTGAGGGGAAGTATTTTGGTAAAGGAAAATTTCTATTTAAATTATTGGACGAAAATAAACATTTAAGCCCAATTACAAAGTTTCGAAAAATAAACTTTTTATGAAAGTAGCCGAGCTCAAAAACAAAAAGTAGAACGAAACTAAAATTAAAAATGTATAATAATAATAGTCTTAGAGAACCCGAAGGTTCAAAGCCGATATCATGAATCGCTGGTAACACACATTTACCAAATGATGTTCTCCAAACCCAAATTAGTCTTGAAGCAATCCTCCCATATACGTTTCGATCTACCCCTCGGACGTTTACCTGTCATTTCAGTGTTTATTAACATTAAGTTTTGCATCCATAAAGAAGTCGGCAGGAAGGATAATTTTCCGCTTTTAACCTCACTTTTATTCCCTGATCAATTTCGTTCTTAGTTACCGTAGAATAGAAATACTTCAACCTCTTTATCTGTTCAAATGTATTTCCTCCAATATCTCATCATTCAAAATCTCTTCCTTTTTTACTGCTAATTAAATAGCAGTATGGATAGGAGCAATTATGATGATTTAGATATAGGAGGAAATAAATTTGAATAGGTTGAAATATAAAACATACTTACCATGTAAAATAACATACCTAAGGTAAAATAACATACAGGTTCAAAACCGTAATATCTTTAATTTCTTTTTTATTTAGATTTTATGACATTCGTTTTACTATGATTCTGTGCAAGATCAATACAGTAAACAGATCTTACCCTTATTGCCAAGATTACATGCCTATCACTAAATACCCATTTTTTGAGATGTCATATTGTTGAACTGGGACAGTAATACGCCTGGATTGTGGCACCAACATTTTGATTCAAATTGACGAAGTCCAACTTACGTAATAGATTTCAGGCATTTTCGAATTCTTCAAAAAAAGATCAAACGATATTTAGATAAAACCAGGTATACAATGTTCTTTAATATAAAATAGAACTCTGCATTGAAATAGTATGACAGCATGGGCGTAGGCAGAGGGAAGCTTCCCCATAGATTTTTGAGATCCAACAAAAAAGAAAATAGTTAACTTAGTTGATAGATGATATCTTTCTGGAATCATGCTGTAATAATTAGATAACATTGCTCTGTTAACATCTTCACCGATCACAAGATCATAACCAAACCTTTGAAGGGACAAGATAATGATGAAAAAGGTAAAATTCTATGAGCACAATTGTTCAACATATTCTCATCTCTAAAAATAATGGGGGGACGGGATGAATAAAAAAGTACCTTTTTTAGATTCCAATCTTCCAATTGAAACTTACAGTTTCCCAGTTTAGTAATCTCAGAATTTGTTGAAAATAAATCAAATAAAGTTACCTTCGTGGAAGAGGTGGTTAATATTTTTGCCAGCAATCCCAGTGGAATGATACTCTCATAACAAACCTATTCATCAGCTCTTATCATTTTATATTTATTGTATGTATCGTATATATTTATGTACAATAATCAAGTTTATGCTCGATTTTCAAGTTTCATTTACAATGTGACATTACAATACATTAAAATTTATTGTGATAATAGGTAATCAACAATTTTATAAGTAATAATTGAATTTGAAGTAAAATGATAGGGAGTATTTTTTTAAATAATGCGGAATTACATATATTTTATTTACCCAACGTTCCAGAATGGAATATATACATACATACGTACATATGCATACACACACGCATATATATATATATATATATATGCATGGGAATATATATATATATAATGGGCTCAAATGGGGAAATCCTGCCTACGCCCATGTATGCCAAGACTTAAATTATGCATTTAAAAAAATCCTTTGATTTTGTTATTTGAATAATTAACCATACGATATTGTTAGTAATAATAAAAAAAACAATTAAAAGATTTGATAATTAACTAGCTCTAAAAAATCATTTCTTAGATATTCAATATTAATTCAATAACAATTTATCATTAAATGAATGTTGAAAAGCACACAACGTAATCTTTATTCAATTGTTTTATTTTTCCATTTTCATACTTCTGCAAAAGAGAAACATTACAATTTTGGAACGAGAAATATAGTTAAAAGTGTTGAAATTTGTTTTTCGATCTGTAAACTGAAGACTCATTTAGAAATTAAGTAGAGAGAAGTATTATATATATTTTTAAATTACATGCCACCCGACAATAATTCACGGAACTCGCCATCACCGACTTTTTGCTTAAAAATGTTTCACTAGATTTTTTTATTAGGCCTTATAGGATAATTTAATTAAGGAGGGGATAAAGTGGTTAATTTCATTTTAAAGTTAATTAAAATCCCTGAAAAACAGAACAAAAATCATCGAAAAATATGGATCATTTATCTATATACGGAACATAACTCCATCAAAATGGAAAAGTACAAAACAGAAATGACATATTTATGACAGGTGTTTACCTGAGATTTTTCGTTAAAATCGACCATCCAGTGCTACAATATAGAATAGATTTTTCTAATTTTTTTGCTAACCAGTTCTCTTGTTAGCAATAATAAAGGATAGATAAATAAAAAATAATGAAGAATTTTATAAATAAAGGAGAAAAAATAAAAAAGAAAGACTTAAAATTGTAATAGGGCACAAATTTTTCAAATTCAAATTTAAACATAAAAAGATGGCCACGGGAACTTCTAATTTAAATTAATGTTTGAAGTACCACCAAAGGGTGCTTCCTTCCCCCAAGATTTTCAAGTGTATATGAAACATACATCATATATACTTATTTTATTATTTTGTACAGTTGTAAATTACATTAAATAAATAAATTTAAACATTCACGCACTACATCGTCACTAAAGCTCGATACCTAAAATTAAATTTAATATAAATTAATGCCTTATTTTAGAGAAAACTCAAAAAAGTCCGGACGAAATATCTCTGGTTCGGTTTGTTAGAATATATACATTTTTTAAATGAATGGAATATGGTCCGGGTGCGGTCCAAAAACTCAAATAGTAAATGGGTATACTATTTTTATTTAAATATTTTTAAAATAAATTAATATATATTTTAAGTATTATAGTAAATGGGTATACTATTTTTATTTAAATATTTTTAAAATAAATTAATATATATTTTAAGTATTATAGTAAATGGGTATACTATTTTTAAATAAAAATAGTATACACATTTACTATTTGAGAGTTTTTTTTTACCGCTCCCGGACCATATTCCATTCATCTATACACACGGTCAATCAACAATCTTCCAGTATTTTTAAAATATTCTAATCGAGTTGTTTAATTTTTTTTGTTTTGGAATATGACAGAAATTTTATGTAGGAGTATAAATATTTACTATCACAGTCAGCACGTAATAAAATTGTTAATGCAATCTAAAGAGACTATTACATCATAATCCATATAGGATTAGGATATATTTGGATTGCGCCTACATTCACTGTATTATAGTAAGTTTGTTTATACTTTAAGATTTTCAGCACCAAAATGATTTGGCTCGTTCTGTTATTGACCATATACTGTTATGACAGTCATGTCTCACGTGATATAGCCTGATAGCTGACAGTAAATTTTACGGTAATTCGACTACAGTAAAGTTAAAGTCCATTTATACTTAGAATCAGAACAGAAACTATTGATGCAACTGCAAAACTGGTTGTAAGCTGCATGACATTTACTACTGTGGCAGTACAGTAGCACTATCAGGTCTAGGGTGATAAACGTCGTAAATGTTGCGATAGTTAAGCAATTGTCACTAAAGGTCCGTCTATTAACGATTAATCTTTTTATTAAAACTTATTTTTAAATGAAAATTAAACTTGTAACGCTACAGCCCATAAATGGTCTCGAGTGCAATACTTTTTTAAGGCAGAACTGTTACTCGACCAACGGAGGTACGTGGAGGTGATTTGGTCCAAACCATGAGGCTAGATGGACTCCCCAACCCACAGGGCTGACTCACGGCTACAACATAAAATAAAGTTCTGCCACAGCCGTATTGGAACCCGTGTCCCTGGAGTTAGTGGTGCCTTACTACAGAGCTATCCAATACTCTATTAAAACTCATTTTAACCAACAGAAAATATTATGTTAGTATTCCTACCTTGAACGTTACATAACATAGAGTACTCCAACCCTGACAGATAAACCGGTACAGAGGATGCTAAAGAACACATCACTTGTTCTTCCTTCAGCGAACGAGACCCGATTTTATAAATTAACTTATTATTATACGACAAATATTCGAAAGGTTATCAATTCAATACTTGAAATAAATTTCTCCTTACCTATGTGGGTAGATTCCTTTTGTTATATATCCTTACAACGGAGGGAGTTGACAACGCTCAGAGAATTTACACTAGTATTAGTTAGAAAGTAGTGTTTTTGCACCACTATTACTAAGAGAGCAAGGGAGTTTGCACTATTGAAAGGTAATATTGGACCTGAATACTGTTTGTTATCAGTAGAGCTATTGAACCCATCTTATCTCAGTACAGCACCTGTCAAAGTAGAATACCCAACAAATAACTGCTCTTAAAAGATCTGATAAGAAGAAATATTTAGACATATTTAATTGCTTTCACTGGAAAATAACTACGCATCAGCTTAAATTATTAACGCGAAACTTCTCTAAACGGACACCCCGCATATAACGGACAATCTTACAAGGTTCAAATCTGATGTATTGGAGCCTCTCCTCCACTCCAAAGCACGTGAGCATTTTTTACTCCTCTATAAAGGAATAAATAATAAAATTCATTAAATATGGATGTACCAATTTAAAACTCTAGATTTTACAGGGATTGACGGCACTTATTTTTTTAAAAAAACATTTACTTATACAAAAAAAACTACATTCAATATCATTCGAAAACAACATCAATCGGTAGCATTAAAAATAACATAGAGAAATGAAAAACATAAATTAAATACAACATAAGAACAGTACAATAGGAATTAATCTGTAACAATAAAATTAATAATTCAATTAACAAAATATTAAAATAAAAAAAATTGAAATAATTATGAAGTGAATAATAATCATACTAATCTACAATAAATAAATTAACAATAATGAACAATTGAATTCGTAATAAGTATGGAGTCAACTTAATAAAACACACCTAATTTTAATCCTAATATAACGAATTGAGGTCACTATGTGGAGATAAGAAACACTACAGGAAGATTTGATCATTTGGTGAATAAAAATCAGTTATGGATTCAAAGAAGTAAGAAATTACCGGATACAGTTCTTCAGGTAAACGATTGAACAGATATCGTAACATGTACATTTGAAGTGCGTTTTCCAAATCTGTGTGACATGAATTTAGTTTTTTTTTCTCCTAATATTTTGTAAGAGTAAAATAGTTTAGGTCGTGAATTGGCTTCAGTTTTAAAATTGTCTGCTTCATTACTGCAGTGCGTTATCATATTCAAAGTTCGATGATGTGGATATGCAAGTTTGCAGTAGAGTTAGTTATTGTGTAGTCAATATTCAGTAAATGTATACAGCATTTAATGCGTGCAAAAAAATAATTTTATATAATAATTTTAATAGAAAGCAATCTGTACACGGACCGCCCATGCAATTCTTGCACTACACTGACCATTTTCTATTAATTTGGCACCAGTCACAAATTACCGCTGAATGATCCTCGGAATTAGGTACACACTGAACGAAGTTGAATTCTCAAAAACGATTATTGAGATTAAATGTCCCTAGAACGATGCATCGATTTTATTAAAATAGTATATCGTATTATTATTTTTTTTGGGGGGGGGGAGAGGGAGAGGGGCTTCCGAGGTATCACTGCTTAATTTCATGTTTCTAGTCTCCACATAAAGAAAAAACATAAAAAAAAACATGAAAGTGTATTGAGATAATATTAATTAAATATAATATAAATATATAAAGTCCGTTTCATCATATTTCAGGAAAAACTAGAAAAACGGCTATAATTACATAAATCTGAAATCTGAACTACAATCTACACGAATACATAATATAAGCTAAGTTTGTATATTTTTAATACTGAAATTTCCTGAAATTCTGAAAAAAAAAGTTCTTTAATAAAATATAGCAATTTTTGATTTAGTATAATTTTTTTTTTTAATGTTTCTCGTTGATTTAAAATATCTAAGATATTTTAAAAAAATATTTAATACATACAAAATAGGACATAAACACGTTCCAAAGATGAGACATACTGCGTATAGGCGGAACACCGAAATAATTTAAGACGTGCAAACGGCCTAGGACAGCTTGTCAACTGATGTATAAAAATAAACTCTAATGGATAGGCCACTGCCACGGTTATCGCTATATTTACATACACACTTTAATTTTTCATTTAAAGCAACA
>NW_027107023.1:316552-326228 GCF_000696795.3 Halyomorpha halys | reverse complement strand
TATATAATAGTTGTAATCATATAGAACAGGGCGGTTTAATGGATTACAGGCCTATTTACAGATCGCCACAAGGCTATAAAATATAGTGGGGTGGGCGCACCATACAACATTCGCCCCTGCTTAAAATTGAAATTAGTCCTGGCTCGTTTGATAAAAGATATTTTTATATGACTAGTGGGGTACCTTGTCCGACTAAAGGCGACAGTACAGTATAATTAATACATTATATGTTGTCTCCAGATGGGCAATACACATTTTCCACGAAGGTCAACATAGAAGCGAGATTTCCAAGTTTCTGCTAAAACTTGGCAACTGTTCTAAATTCAGAGAAATTACCTGTCGTCAGGACGGTCTAATTAATAATAACAATAAGACTGTAGCCAGGAACTCCTCTGCTATGAGTGGGATGGTACGAAGGGCAGCAGAACATATTTAAATATCTCATAGTTATTTTTACTATTTCCCTTACATTAAAAAATTCAGAAACATTTAAAGTCTCTCAAACCATCAACATCGAATTACTCCCGAATCCAATCCTTACAGTCCATAAACCTTGGTAAAAAATGTTTCATTTAAAAAACCTAAATGTTCCATATGTTGCCGATATGGCCAGAACCAGATACAAATCCTATCACGATAAATTTTCCAAACACCCTAACCAACTTGATTCTTCTCCTTCATTACCTACCCTCCTAGGCCTTAGAAAAGAAGATGGGCTCGAGATCTTCTCCTTTAGAAATTTTATTGGATTTCTAGCAAAACATTCTCCACATGTTTGTATCATCTTATTTTACCACTAACAGCAAATTTAATTGCATATATATTATTTTATACTGTTCTAAATAAAAATAAATAAATTATAAAAACAAAAAAAAGTCTCAATAATTAAATAGAAAACATCATGTCGATTCAGGACACAAAACATGAAACTCTATTTTATTGCGTGTTCCTGTTGTAATGATAAAGATGAATCGTTAGGTCCACTCTTTATTAGTCTAAACAACGATGTTTATACTTCAACATAAAACAATACATTCACAATTATTATCAACAGAAATATTCATTTTTTTTTTTTAAACATACGAAAAACACATCTAGTTCTTAATTACTAATTGTTAGTGATTGATCAAATGGCGAGAGGTTTGCCACTAAAACAAATGTAAAATAAAGAAATATTAAATGAATTTAAAAGAAATATACAAGAGAAATAAAAATGTTGATAATAATGTCGACAGTGTTAAACCCATTTCAAACAGTCTCTCTGCTAACGTCGACTATTGCCGCTGAAGACGTTAATAATCTTGACACCACAATATAAATGGAGATCAGTTATAAACAGGGTTTGAAATCGTTATTAATTTCACGATAACAGTAACTTGAAAATTTTTATTTTTAAAATCAAGGGATAATTAATAATAAAACTTATAAAAAACTGTTATTTTGTGCCAGAATTATGAGCTAAACTGGACTGGACCTCCTCCAACGAGAAGATATATACAAAAAAGAAGGTATTCAAAACAGATCTGCTAGAAAATATCAGGGAAAAATATAATTATTATTTCTCACGAAGAAAGATTTCCTTCATATGGTCTCTGAATTACAAAAAATATGTGTACGGATGGAAAAGTTCAACTGGCCCAGCCCACATCAACCTGGGCCGAAGAGGACCAGGTTCCTGTAATGCCAGGATGCAGAGGAGGAGCACAAGAGGACCAGGCTACTGTAATGCCAGGATGCAGAGGAGGAGCACAAGAGGACCAGGCTCCTTTAATGCCAGGATGCAGAGGAGGAGCACAAGAGGACCAGGCTCCTGTAATGCCAGGATGCAGAGGAGGAGCACAAGAGGACCAGGCTCCTGTAACGCCAGGATGCAGAGGAGGAGCACAAGAGGAAAACAACCAACTGTTTAAAATTGTTATATTTGCAGCCTTTTGTTAGCTAAACTGCAGCTGAACCTGTTTTTTTAAATATCTTTATTGAAATTTATAACTGTATATTACATAATACATTTAGTAAATATGATCTTAGATAAAATGTAATGTTACAGGCGTGTAGAGCAACTACCCATTGGTAGCACTCTAATGACATTTTACATTAGCCGGTCTCGTGGCCTTCTTCTTTTCAGGCGTCTCGCGAGGATTGTCAGGAATGGAAGAGGATGCAAAGTTAGAAACTAGGGGGTTTGAGTGGTTAGGGAGTTTATAATGGAAGGAGCGATATCTGGTTCGGGCTAGATCGGTTACATAAGGTTTTTATGTATGATTTTATTTGTGACAAAGTAAGGAGCATTGAGGATTTTACGAAGGATTTTGGATTGTAAGGATTGAATACGAGAGGAATTCGAATGTTTAGTGGAGCCCCAAAGCTGAACTCCATATGTCTGATTGGCCTTATTACAGTCATGTAGATCAGTCTTTGGTAATGTGTTGGAAGTTTAGACCGTTTGTCTAGTAAGTGCTGTAATAGTCGAAATCGACGTGCAGTTTCCTGTCTTTTCAGTCTTGTGTGGATTCCAGGTTAATTGTTTGTCCAAATGTAGTCCAAGGTAGCGGATCTTTTCGACAGGTGTAAGAGTAACATTCTTAAATGAAACTGTAGGGCAGTCAGTAGGTTTACGACGAAGGGTAAAGGAGATTTGATGGGATTTGTTGGAATGTATCTTAATCCTCCAATTACAATACCATTCTTCGAGGGCTGTGATATGGGATTGGAGAGTTTGGGATACAATTAAGGGGTTATTGACCTTAAAGTTAATTAAATTTCCTGTAAAACAAAACAAAAATCTTAGAAATATATTAATTATGAACATTTTTAGTCCGGGTGGCGGTCAATAAAGCTATCAACACAGTAAAAGAAATCTATTAATTGTTAACCGACGTTTAAGTTGATATATTTGTCTCAATCTGATAGTCCTGGCAAAGATGTCAACTCAAACGTTAGTTAACAATAAACAGTTTTCTTTTACTATTTTTATACCTTCATTGACCGGCGCCCGGACTATCTTCATACAATCTACTTCATACGGTCAACCATCTCCTTCCAATATTTTTTATTTACAATTTACAATTATAATAAATAATTAATTCAAATAATGAACCGATGTGCAATAATTAGGAGCGTTTCTTATTCGGCTCTAGTCTCATTTCGTAGTGGAATAAATTTTCAGGCCTAACTTCCAGCTACAGTGTCACCTGCACAGGAATCTCGGGCGGGCTGCCAGCGCTATTAAAGTTCCAGCAAAGGATCTGACAGGACACGCTGGAAGGAGTTCCAGGGTCGATAGCAGTAAAATAGTTAATGTTCCTCCTATAATGACTGTGTTCGCTGAACAGAATATAAATATGATGAGATACTATTTCGTTTCTCAGACAACTTGTGTAATTAAAATTCTCGACTTATTCTAAATCTAATTTCATTTTTAAATATTTATTTATTTATAATTTCTTTTAATTATATCTTTTTTTCGAAATTTCGAACCGAAATTTTCAACTGAGATAGATGAGTCCATAAAATGTTTTTTTTTTTTATTATTTATTTATTGTAATTTACAACTGTACAAAATAATACAATAGGTAAATATGTAGTATGTTTCATATACACTTGAAAATCTTGGGAAGGAACCACCTATTGGTGGTACTTCAAACATTAATTTAAACTAGAAGGTCCCGTGGCCATCTTCTTTTCAGACGCCTCGGAGGATTATCAGTGATTGTTAAGGATGAAAGATTAAGAATTAATGGGTTAGGATGGTTAAGGAGTTTGGAATAAAAAGACGCATATCTGTTTTGGGTCAAATCTGCAACGAATGGGATGTTAAGGTCTTTATGAATGAGTTTATTTGTGACGTAATAAGGAGCATCAAGGATTTTACGTAGTCCATAAATTTAAATATAATTTCTATAATACATTTAGTATTTATGTTGAGCTTCTAGAAAAGAGTAATATGAGATAAATAGGGGGAGATAGAGAGAATTACAAATATATGGAAAGGGAGAGAAGAAAAGAAGAAGGAAAGAGAAGGTGAAAAAAAGTAAGAGCAAATAGATAAAGATGGACTTATTCTCACGTTTCCAGGGAAAATAAGGATAATTCATTTTCAGAACTTTTGTTATTAAGCCATACTGTTGAATAATATTTGGCAATCAGTAAAAGACTCAAACTTGTAATTGTTGTGTTTTCATAAAGTTACTGAGTTTATGTAATGTATTAAAGTATAATGGAAATATGATAGTATTATAATATTATTATCATGTCATGTATAGAAGTAAATATAGATTTAAAAAAATATATATGATTAACAGTAGAAACGAGAGCAATTTCGGTTATATCCATTTGAACAGTGGATTGGTTTCACGAGAAAAAATGAAATTGATGCGGAACTAAAAGCGAAGTTAAAGACAAGGAATGCTTGTTATTTTTCAATATATTCATCAAAGAAATTGATTACCTCCCACATTCTGTCCAAAATTTATAATTTACAAAACTACTATCCACGAATTAAGGACCCTAAAATATTAATAAAACAGAAGGCAGAAGGTCCGAGCGGTAGACTAAAACGTAGGTGGGAGTATTACATCAAGGCTGATCTAAGGATAAGGCCCGAGTTATTGGACGGATGTATGTGGAATCGGAATCGAACCTTCGGGTTCACTAAGTTTTTATTATATTTATCATAACCTTTCTTACGTGTAAGCATACCATGTGAAATAGCCAAAGGAGGTAAAGTACAGTCCGATTGTTTTACTAATCAATACCTCTAAATACCTAATTAATTAAAATCTGACTAAAAAGTAAATTTTCGCACGGTACATCTAGTATCACTAAAATATGGTAATATAATGTATTATTTGTATTTTTATTCTTATATAATATAACTTGACAGAAAGCGGATGGTATAAACATAAAAGCGGAAACAATAACTAAAACAGGAGACAGAGTTACAAGAGATCATTTCTAAAATTATAACACGTGAAAGCCGACGGATTGGCCGTCCAACCTCCTCCATTATAAAGAATTTGGAACAGTACAATTTACGGGAAAATATCTATCTATACAGTTAAAAGTATTAACATAAATATAAAAACTAATCACGGTATAATATATGTAACAACCCTATAATATACTGTCAGGGTTTTCTTTTATAGTTTCGCGCACCTCCCTTCATAACAGAACGATTTTTGATTTTTTCATTTCGTTTTGGCAACCAGTACATGTGTACTGGATCGGAAACTCTAAGTGCCATTACAGCTCATCTAAAAAATGTAGCACTGTACCATAAAAACGTCCCCAACGACTTTTGACATAAAAGTATAATAGATAAGTGTAATATATAGTAAGTCATTTAAGCCTTGATAAACCCTAGAATATACCAAATAATAACAAAAACATTTGAAATATCCAATAAAAAAATATAAAATATGCTGCTGAAATTCTTTAATTTTACAAAAAGACAGCTATGTCTACAAAAGGTACTATATAAAGAAAGAAATAGCAGAATGGATAAAAAATTAAATGAAAATTCCTTTCGTATAGTACTTATGGCTCTTTAAATGCAATTATTAATATCTATCAATAAATATTGTATGCCAATATTCTATAAACCTGTGGCCCAAGAAAACACAGGAAGGCTACAGGTTAAGACCCAACCAGGAAATCTACAGGGAGATAAATGACCTGGAAACCGAAATAAGAATCAGAAGACTGAGGCCATGATGAGGCCATCCATTCTACGGGCACATGATGAGAATGGACCAAAGGAGACTAAACAAGAAACTCTTTGACAGAATCCGTGAATACAAGAGCGTAGGAGGATATGTGAAGCAAATGAGAGAGGTAACAAAAAAAAATTGAAAATAACAGACAAAGACTTCCTGGATAGAGAACAGTACGAAAAAAAATTGAAAGAAATCAATGTTCTTGCGGCAAATAAAGAAAAACGGAAGGATTCTGCGTGGTCGGAAGAGAGGAAGCAAAGACACGCAGAAATGATGAGAAGATACTGGGAGAGAAGTAAGGCGAAAATGAAAAGGAAAAGGTAGTGATATTCGCCTGGTCTTGAAAGGCGGTTCCGTGAAAGAAATAATATTAATAATATCTATCTATCAATATTGTTTAATTTATATTTAATTTTTCCTAAATCGGGCATTTCTTGCAGTTACTATTATTATCATATTTGTATATGTCCTTTTATTTCACGTCTTGGAAGTTGAAACTGTTAATGGTTCTTCCACATATAGAGATATTCATAGTTTTCCTAGATTAGAAAAAGATATATCACAGGATTGATCAACCAAATACCAATATAAAAAAAATGCATAATATACAAACACCAGATATTTACCGTTAAGTGTAAACCAAAATTTTGCTCGTGTAACTAAAACGGTTACTATAAAACCTCTGTAGGTAGAGTGCTTTAATTTAGAAGGAATTCTGCTTTTTAATTTTAAATCTACTAAACCCCATTCGACCGCAATGCACGTAAATTAAAATTTCTATTTTAAAAATAACACTTCTCGTGGAAATATGTAGTCTAAAAAAATACAAGATTTATTTAAACGGAATTAGTTTTAGAGCCACCAAACATTTTACTTAATAGATATAAATTACTTGGAACGTAAGATCTCAAAAGCGTAAATAATCATTATTATGACTTTTGGAAGTCATTATTTGACTTTTATTGATGGCTATGAAATTTACTCCAAATTCCGAAAATACAAAAATCAGAGAACATACCGTTAAGCAAGTTTTTGACATTAAAAAATTTGAAATAGGAAGTAAGTAAGCGAAAACAACTTTAAATAAATCTTTCGCATTTTTAACAATAAAATATCTACTTTACATTATATTAAATCTTTTTCTTAACGGTTTCCATACATGTTGATCGAATAATAAAACCTTTGAAAGTAAGTCTTGTTCAGTCTCTTGAAGATCGAATTGGGGAAGTTTGGAATTGTATGCTCAAAAAGTGCAAGAAGACTGAAGGTAAAAAAATAACTAGTTAGATGTAAACCAAGGTCATAAAAATTACTAATAATCTAAATTAGTAGTAATTATAAAATTATATTACTGATTATAAAACTATATTTATAAAAATACACATAGATACATTCATAACCCAAAAAAGGTAAGTTTCCATGGGCAGCAAAGGGGGAATCTATTGGAAGATATTCTAGTCTCGTTTTGAGAGATGGTGATATTAATAAATATTATTTATGATATTATTAGTAATATAATATAGATTTATTATTAATATAATATCCAAGTCTCACAACTATCGAACAGTTGTCTTAGAGTATAGTTTAACTATACAATGGTATGGTTTTAGTTTATCCTGATTTTATTTACCATGATAAAAAAAACGCTTCGAATTCTTAAACTACAATTAATTACTTTTTAATGATAACATAAAAATTATTTAGATCGATTATTTATTTTTACATACTTATTTTTTTAACAGGATTTAAGGAATAATGAATGATTCAAGAACGAATTACCTTTTTTCTTTTAATTCATAAATAGTCAATTTTTTCAAAATATTTTAATTTACTTTTGGTTTATCAGGAAATTTTCAGTTTTTTTTTTTTTTTTCCTATTTTGTTCTTTACAAAATATGTTAACCATTTGTACTGTATTTATTTTTTCTTTACTGTTTTTATTTTTATTTTCTATGTTTGTTAATTTCTACCTAAAGAAATTTTTACAGATTATATTTTTAGTTGGTAATATAATTTTATTTATTAATTATAAATCAAAATGATTGATGAAAAACCTTTTGAACCACATTAAATCCACATTTTTAATTCAAGACTATATAATAATAAAGATTTATCACGGTTTTATTATAAATACCTATCCACATATCTGTAACGTTTCGGCCTTTTCTACAGACCACTTCGAAAAATGTCCTCTAAATTATAAGTTAGATTATCTTAATCGCCAGAAAAAAATAATTATATGAATTGTCATACTTTTATTTTCTAACCATTAACTATCTTAGCGCATTTAAGTGAATTGTTTTCAGTTATATTTTTATTTATAGCAAACTAATGTTATTTAATTTTTCATTTTTCTTACTTGCAATTCTTTTTTTTTTATTTTGTCTGTTTTCATTTTGTACTTAAATTTGTTTATTTTAATCAGTAGGCCAACGTATCAACGTATTTGATTAAGATCTATCACGGTTTTAATACACATATCTGCAACGTTTCGGCCCCTTCTACTGGCCACTTTCAGACATTTTATTCTAAATCTTAACTAATTTTACTTTTAATAAGCAGAAAATCATTATGTTAATTGTCACATTTCTATTTTCAAACCATATGACTATGTTTGTACATTTAAAACTCTTTTTTTTATAAGTAATATTCCAGTTATTAGAGCTAAATAAATATCTAAGAAATAGCCGATAAAGCTCTGATAAGCCACCATTTTATTTCAACAGTAATATCATATTCCAAAGATCATCCTGGGATGACCTTAGACATTGGTTTCGAATTAAATATCAACTTTGTCGCAAAGGAGTAAAGCCATATACTGCGGAATGCGTTTTATTTTTGGATTTTATTCATCTTGGTTGAAGGAAGTTAAAAAAACATTTTTCTTGATCGATAAAAAAGCTAATTATTTAAAATAATGACCTAAAAATATTTCAAATATTAATCTTAGTACAAATCAAACTAACGTATCGACACGCCAATGGGACACACTTCTACACTAACGCTATCTATACATATAAAAGCTGAGGTTACCGTATAGAGGAGCACATGATGGGCCCTGGTTATGGTGATCTGCTGTACCCCCTTGTCCCACTCGTGGTAGTTGAAGACATAGTGGAGCCCAGTCATGGCAAGCACTAGCATGGCAAGCCCTCCAGCCAAGACTGCCTCTCCGCGGTCCAGGGCTATCTTTAGTCCTGGAGCCACGCCAGATCTGTCTCCCTCGCCTCACAATATCCTCCGCAGTCCTGACGGCTGCCGGTACCCAGAAGGGGGAGGAGGGGACCAAGGGCTTCGGGCATGATTTGGTACGGCCAGCATATCACACAATTTACGATCACCACTCTTCATAGAGACGATATTAGTCTGGTATATTTGAAAATAGGTACGTCTTTATTTTTCAGGATAACAAAATATTTCATATAAGATAATAATTAATAATAATAATGGCCTAACGAACCCGAAGGTTCGATGCAGATACCCCCAAGTGTTCTCTAATACATCCTTCCAGTGATGCCTCTCCAAATCTAATCCTCCCATATACGTTTCGGTCTACCCTTCGGCCGTTTACCCGTCGGTTCAGTGTTTATTAGCATTTTAGAGATCCGCTAGTTACTAAGCCAAAAATTACTCTGGTGTTGTCTAATTTTGTTATTTATTTATTTTATAATTTTTATTTATTTCCTAAATTTCTGTTTATATATGAGGAGAAGATGGTTGGGGGTGTGGTCAATGAAAAACACAAATAAGTTCGAACTTATTTTAATGTGCCAACGTTTCGGATAGAGTTTCTAGCCTTCTTCAGGGCTAAAAACAGAACAAGATAACAACCACAGTAAGTATAGAAAAATAAAAAAATAAAAAGGAAAGTATAAACAGAATAATTTTACATATAAAATGAATAATTTTACAAAATAGAATTAATAAAATGAAGTGATGAGAGAAGCGGGAAATAAAATGTA
>NW_027107023.1:313104-314080 GCF_000696795.3 Halyomorpha halys | reverse complement strand
TTACTTTTTAATGATAACATAAAAATTATTTAGATCGAATATTTATTTTTTAATAGGATTTAAGGAATAATGAATGACTCAAGAACGAATTATCTTTTTTCTTTTAATTCTTAAATAGTCAATTTTTTCAAAATATTTTAATTTACTTTTGGTTTATCTCGAAATTTTCAGTTGTTTTGTATTTTTTTTTCCTATTTTGTTCTTTACAAATTGTTAATTAAATTATTAGTTGCATCACTTGAGATCAACTCATATTGTACTTATCTAGCTTACAATAACTTTTATAGTACAATGCCATAATAGCCAAAATTGTAATAATTACATTTCACTTATGTCTATCATTTTTATTTGTTATTTTGGCACTGACCAATAGATGTTGTCATCTGGTCGGAGCATATTGGATGTACTGTCTTAAATGAATAAAATAAAAAAAATAATACAAATTTAACATTTCTAACATCCTATGAAAAAACATACCGATACTATTTTGTAAACTTAACAGCTAAGTCACCATCTGCTGTCAGCCATGGTTAAACACATAACACTCTAGCAAATATTTTATAAAATACTAGCATAACGGGTAATGCTTTGCTAATGCTGTATTTGAGAATGTATATACATTAATTGAACACTATTGAAACTTTAAATAAAATAAAATAATTGATTTTAAATTAAATTTTATAAACGTTTTGTTATTGCTAGTGCTATTGCATTGTCGTTCCTTGACCACATCGATATGACAATAATCGATCACCACGACCTGACTATGGACTAACTAAGGACATTCTTGCGGCTAGAAAACTGTAAATGGCTGATTGGAAATCGATAGTATTTTAAACGATACAGGCTATCTAATAAAAAAAATAATAATTTTTTATTCTGAACTCCATATCTTCAAAACTTTCTACAACACTACAAAACCTCATAGAACATTTAAAATAGAGCAAATTTGCTAAAATGAGAACCTTAACTACCA
>NW_027107023.1:310804-312236 GCF_000696795.3 Halyomorpha halys | reverse complement strand
AAATGAATAATTTTACAAAATAGAATTAATAAAATGAAGTGATGAGAGAAGCGGGAAATAAAATGTATACATAGGTAATTGAAAAAGTGGGTAAAATAACATAATTAAGTGAATTAAATAAAAATGAAGTTATATAATGCAAAGAAGTATGAACCTATTAGTTATTATTAATTTAAAAATGAAAAGAAAATGAAAATTGAGAGGAAGAAAATATATGAAACAATAATAGATCATAAAGAGGCAAATTATAAGTATAGTGAACAAAACTTATAACGCGGGTAAGGAAAATGGATAAAGGTGGAGAAAATAAGGGGTAAGAGTAAAATAAAGAAAGGGGAAAGAAAACAAAAAAAGAATAAAAACGAACCTGTTCGCTGGAAAATCAAACGCCTAATGGGTACTGCGCTAATGACGGCCAAACTCGGAATTAAAAAAGCCGTTACAACAATGACTAAGTGTTTTTTTTTTTAATAAAGAAAACGTTACAAGAGGGTGAAAATAAAAAATAAAAAGTAGAAAAATTTTTGAAGAAGAAAGCGTGTGAGAGGGTGATGACAAATGGTGATAGGAAGAGTTAAAAATATATAAGAAACAACGAATTACCGAATAACGAAGTACCGGAAGATGACATATTCTATATACTGTTTATATAGAATAGGTAGAAGTCCAGGTGTTTTTTCTTTTGTTCCCTGGACTCAATTCAAACCAAATTGAAAATTCATAAAAATATTTAAATTCTAAAATAAATTCTGAGCCCCCACCAAAAAAAAAAAAAAAACAGAATACAATTACTTACTGTTTACTAGCGCCCCTAGTCTCCAACAGTAAGAATGTGACTTTTGCATTTCAAAGCCTTCATTATCGTAGCAATGAAAAACCATTTACAACACAATAACAATAGCAAGATTAGTCACAGTTAAAAATAGAACTTTGTCCATGAATGATATCTAGTGAACTTGAAGGATCTGCAGGTTTTATATTTTACATTTTAACTCTTAAGGTACATCGGGATTAAAAAAAAATCTTTTAAATTGGTACAGCTCCCTCAATTCTGCGTTGTATAGCCTTCTAAATTCTTCGGTCAACTCATATTTTTTCGGTTCAAATATTTTATTACGAAAACCTAAAGGCTTAACAAGAGGAAGAATAATAGTTATATAATTTCAAACTTTTAAGTTTCTAGATAGAAGAATTAGCATTCTTACTTTTTAATATATATAAAAAATATTAGAAAAAAAAATTAAATGTATCGACCCACCCTATAAGAATAAATTTGGTAAACGTACCTTAAACTATATGGTACCATATCTGTTCAATCGCTTACCAGAAACACTAATAAATAAATCGACCACACAGAAAACTACAAAAGAAATACTGGAAGATTATTGATTGATGATTGATTGTGTGTAAAGATGAAAGGAATATGGTCCGG
>NW_027107023.1:304360-304871 GCF_000696795.3 Halyomorpha halys | reverse complement strand
GTAATAGTAGTTTATAAGGTTATCTTAGTAGCAGTAATAGTTCTTATAATATTTGCTAAAATAAATTTATGAAAACATATATCTAGAAACATTATACGTACGGATGCCAATACACAAATTAATGCTAGTTTAACGTACTATATATATCTTATATAACTATATAATTATCTTCTTTGGTGTAGTAGTTTTTATAATATACCTAATCCATCCCCTAATACATGCATTAAGGTCTTAGCTACAGGCTCTCGCAGCATGCTAACTTTTATTTTATTCAGAGTTTTTAAATTCTACATGGGATTCTAACCAAAATGAGCCCAATGAAACCGAAATGCTTCTTATCTGAGCTTTAAAATACACAACTTTGAAACTAACAATTAATTATTTATAAGTCAACAATTTGATAAAACTAAAAAGTTGTAGTGTTCCGAAAATGTTTGTTAGCTTTTGTTGAGAAGGTATCAAGCCTTTGTTAGCTTTTGTTGAGAAGGTATCAAGCCTTTGTTAGCTTTTG
>NW_027107023.1:303952-304310 GCF_000696795.3 Halyomorpha halys | reverse complement strand
TTATTATTATTATTTTATTTTCATTTTAGTAGGTGTTAATTAAATTATTAGTTGTATCACTTGAGATGAATTCATATTGTACTTATCTAGCTTATAATAACTTTTATAGTACAATGCCATAATAGCCAAAATTGTAATAATTACATTTCACTTATGTCTATCATTTTTATGTGTTATTTTGACACTGACCAATTGATGTTGTCATCTGGTCGAATCATATTGGATGTAATTTCTTAAATGAATAAAATAATAAAAATTAACATTTCTAACATCCTATGAAAATATAAAATTGTAATACTAATTATAAAACTATATTTATATAAATACACATAGATACATTCATAACCCAAAAAAGGTA
>NW_027107023.1:297860-299809 GCF_000696795.3 Halyomorpha halys | reverse complement strand
TTTGTTAGCTTTTGTTGAGAAGGTATCAAGCCTTTGTTAGCTTTTGTTGAGAAGGTATCAAGCCTTTGTTAGCTTTTGCTAAGACATCAAATCACAGTTTGATCAAATCACAATTTAGGTGTTCTGCCATTTCCCTAATTTCAAAAGGGTTCCGATGAAAACAAAAAGGTTGGAAACCTCTGGTGTATAGGTAATCCTCAGCGAATCCTGGCTCGACGAAAAGAATATAATTAAGGAGGGATTTAAGAAATCAATATAACTTTTAGGGCAAATCTGGACAAACGACTGACATGGAATTCTCATACAAGACTGAAAGGCCAGGAAACTGCTCATCGATTCCGACTATTACAACATTTACTAGACAAACGGTCCAAACTTCCAATACATTACAAAAGACTGATCTACATGACTATTATAAGGCCTATCTGGACGTACGGAATTGAGCTATGGGGCTCCACAAAACCATTTAACTCCTCTCGAATCCAATCCTTTCAGTCCAAAATCCTTCGTAAAATCCTTAATGCTCCTTACTTTATCACAAATCAAATCATCCACCAGGACCTCAATGTCCTTTATGTTGCCGATTTGGCCAGAACCAGATACCAATCCTTCCATGATAAACTTCCCAATCACCCAAACCAACTCGTTTCTAACCTGGCTTCTCCTTCACTACTTAATAATCCTTGTAGGCTTCTGAAAAGAAGATGGCCTCGAGATCTTCTCCTTTAGAAGTGTTTTTGGAGTTCTATCAATGGGCAAATTCTCCACATGTTTGTATCATGTCATAATATCACTCACAGCAAATTTACTTGATGTGTATACAGTTGTAAATAACAATAAATAAATTATAAAAAAAATATTAAAAAAAAACTTTTAGGGCTTTATCTTAAAGATGGACATAGTTTAAACTATTCTTTTTCAAATCTAGGGTAAAATCAATAATTATCCGTTTCGCAAGAAAAGTTAACCTTCAAATATAGCGGTAAAGTTTGCTGGCTAATAGTATCGCTGGTTAAATTAGTACAAGAGCTCAACAGAAGAAAAAAGGCAACTACATCCCAATTTTGGATTACTTTAATGAAAGCTATGTATAAACTAGCCAAAATTGATGATTCTGCCAAGGATAGGTAGGGGAAATAAAAAATAGCGGCTATTTCAAAACGTTGAAAATAATTAATTTTTTATTTATTATATAATTATTTTAGCTCTATATCTTTACAACTAACAACAACAATAGAAAATCTAAGAGAACAACATTTAAAGTTGAGCAAATTTTCTAAAATGTAAGCTCTATTTACGTTCAATAGTTCTCCAGATATTGCCTTTTAAAAAGCAACATTTCATAAAAATGGTGTACAGAACGTACTGAAATATGAGTGGTTAGTTAATTTATATTGGGAAATCTATATCTCAGGAACTATATGACGTACAGATGTCTGTTAGCACTCAAATTAAAGCTAGTTTAATGAGCTATAAAGTAGTTTATGAAGTTTATTTTCGTAGGAACAGTAGTTTTCATGAAATTTGCTAAAATAAATTGATTTATAGTTTGTTGACAAATTTTAATTTGCCAAATTTATATTCATATGTGAATATCATAAAAACTACTACCCCTACGAGGATAAGTGTCATAAACTACTTTATAGAAAGTTAATTTTTCTTTATTTTGAGTGTTGGCAGACATATCTGCGTCTTATGGGTTTAGAGATATATTTTTTTTTTTTTTTCCAAAAATCCAACATTTTATATGACCAACTAGAAATTAACATTTTGTGAGTTTATTTTGTCAAATATCATAAAAACTAATTTATTTATAATCTTTAAATTTCTTTCTTGAGACTGGCAATTTTTTACTAAATAATTCAACAACACTATCCAAATTATAGTCTCAAAACATTTATTTCATTCACATGTCCAACGTTTCGGCCAATTCGGCCATCTTCAGGGAC
>NW_027107023.1:285492-296660 GCF_000696795.3 Halyomorpha halys | reverse complement strand
AAATTAAGGTAAGGTAAATTATGAATAATAATGTTAAATAAATGAATTGATTGTAGGATCATACAAATAATGGAAACTTTTGTAATAGATTGTCCCTGAAGATGGCCGAATTGGCCGAAACGTTGGACGTGTGAATGTAATAAATGTTTTGAGACTATAATTTGGATAGTGTTGTTGAATTATTTAATAAAAACTAATATTCCTATGAAGGTAAAGGACTTATAATGCATTAAACTAACTTTAATTTGATTGCTAATAGACATCTGTACGTCACATAGTTCCTGAGATATAGATTTCTCAAAATAAATTAACTAACTACTGATATTTCAGCACATTTTTATGAAATGCTGCTTTTAAAAAAGCTATATCTCGAGAACTATTGGACGAAAATATCTCTATTAGGGCTAATATTTCAGCAAATTTACTCTTCTTTAAATAATGTTCTTTTAGATTTTCTAGTGTTATTGGTAGTTTTTAAGATATAGAGCTCCGAATGAAAAATTAATGATTTTTTTAAGGTTTTCAAACAGCCGCCATTTTTTATTCCTCCTACCTATACTTGACAGACTCATCAGTTTTGAATAGTAATTATACATAGTTTTCATTAAAGTAATCAAAAATTGGGGTGAGATAACTGCCTTTTTTTCTTCCCGGCTCTTGTATTAAACTGAGATATAGAGCAGATCTACGTTTAGATAGGTAACCATATATGGAACCTTCCATTTTCCAGTTGGATCTATTATCTGGCGAAGGTGTACAGTATTGTTCTGTTTCTATCAAAATTCGTCGAGAGACGATTAGAAAGACAAGGAATACTTCGAAGAATTAGTTGCTAAAAACAACAAAAAGTAGTCCGTTTTCGACCAAATCTTTTTTTTTTTTTTACATCAGTTCTATGAACACCTTTTTCAGCGAATTTGACTACTAAAAGCGGCTGTTGAATAAACTTTGAATTTAATTGGGCTCACAATTTGTAACGTTACCGATACTAATTGCAAGATTTGGCAGGTATCTCAGTTTCATTTAACCTTAGTTTAGTTACAAAACTGTAGACCAGAAACAGGTCGCTAAGTAAGGGGAGTTTTACTTAACTTTAGGACAAAAGTAAGTTATACAAATCTTATTTATACCGAAACTGAGATATTTTAAATCTCTCCAAGATTTATTTCTCTTTTTTTTTTTTACAATAACTTATTGAAAATTGTTGAAAGCGTATACTGAAAACAAAATTCGGATTTCCTGAAGGTATAACTCCTGATCATGTGGGCAATGTTCCGGAAGGAATCCGCAAAGACAATTGTTTACAACATGTGCCATTTTGGTTTGTTGATCAGGTTGGCGCTGATTGATATGTTTACAAACATCTTTTGTTCCGAGGAAATTGTGCTCGCTTAAATAAAAGATGTCAAAACAGAATTTGTATATCATATTTTTTATAAAAAAAAAAAAAAAAGAAAAAAAGAAGACAAAGGAAAATAAAATAGGAAAAAGAACCATTTTAACTTTACCATATTGATACCAATTACAAAAATTAATAGATATACATAGAGTATCTAGCAGGCCAGTTTGAAGAAATTCCTTCACTTTTCCAAATTTCCCGATATTGCTCAGACCATTTTCGGACCTATAACACTAGTTACCTAATTAAGCATTCCTTAATCATTAATGTTATATATTTTTCGTTACTTTGTTAACTAACTTTTACATGATACAAAAACATAACAATATGAAATATTCGTTTCTAGAACCTCAAGAAACCCTTATTACGAATTTTTGACAAAAGCAGAAAATAAAATGTTTTAACCCAAAATGTTCACCTTTGATTCTTTTTAAATAATCTAAAAAATATAAATATAACTTTTATTAACGTGAATCAAGCAAACGTTCAGCTTTCAAATGGTTCTATTAACATGGAGCTGGAGAGAGGCCTTATGAACGATTATATTAAAAATAGTCTCTGGAAGAAAAAAAAAAAATAAGAATTTAGGGATCTTAAACCTTCTCATGGTAAAAAATTTGAAAAAAAACACGACGAAAATTAGCCTATTAATCAAACTACCATTGGATTTTATAATTATTGTGAGGAAAGGGAGAAATATATATATATTTATTTTCAGGTTGAAATAGCCTTTCGGAAATAAGAGTAGTAACAATGACTTATGATATACCGTTGGCAAGCAAAAGATTTTACCGTGAAAATCGAAATATTTACAGTTTCGATACCGGGTAATCTGATTCCTATGGAAGTGTTCAAAATTTATTTTGTTGGAATTAGAAAGACACAATATCTATTGTATAAATCATTTGACTCTCTAAAACTAATTTAATTAATATTAAAAATATGTATAATAAAAATTTTGTTGGTGAACTCATTTTTTTTATTACCATGTTTTAAATCAATCCATTAATTTTTTTTTTAATTTATGAATGACCTATTATATAATTTTAACAAATTAAATAATTACTTAGGAATACTTGGAATGTAAAAAAAACTCGAAGTGTAGCAGCACAAAACAGGACTTAAATTAAATAAAAATAGTTATGTATATTTACTTTGTTGATTTTTTTACCCTCTTTTCCTTAATACTTTCTGTAATCCGAACACCCCTTTCGGCAATTATGGATGGATTATGGAGATACGCCGTAGTTCCCTATTTTAATTTTATGTTGGCTATTTCACTCAGTTTCCTTGTTAGGTTTCATTAACGGACCAGGATCTGGATCCTGGGTTTTAGTAGACACTAAGTGAGGAAATTAATCAACTAACTGTAGATAAACATCCAGAGGACTTTATAGGTTTACTGTTAGTGCAAAAAAGTGTACTGATGAGGTTAGGCCATTCGCTCCGACATTCTACCGGTACCGGTACCTGTCACTATGACAATTACTTCCTGAAGTGCTGCGACACATGGGCAGCCACATTAAGGAAGCAGTCGCTCTCCACTTTCCAGACCAAGAAGGCGAGGGATAGAGCCTACGGGAGGAGAGGGGTGTCCACTTTCTCGAAGAAGTTCCCATGAGATGATGTCAGCTCTGAGGTCACGTGTGTCTCGAGCCATGTCTTGCCTCACCTCAGGGCCGTTAGTCGCGACTAAATAATATAATTAAATTTAAAGAAAATTATATTTATGTATTCTCGCCTATCGATAACGTAAAATGTCCAACATCGATACTACTCAAGAGACCCCTGCACGGCCAGTCGGAATGACAGCCAAATCTTCTTTTTTTTTTTTTTTTTTTTTTTTTTTAAATAATTTATTTATTGATATTTACAACTGTATACACATATATACAACAAGTAAATTTGCTGTAGGTGACATAGTAACATGATAAAAACATGTGGAGAATCTACCCACTGATAGAACTCCAATAACATTTCTAGAGGAGAAGATCTCGAGGCCATCTTCTTTTCAGACGCCTAGGAGGATTATTAGGTAATGAAGGAGAAGCCAGGTTAGAAAGAAGTGGATTTGGGTGGTTGAGAAGTTTATTATGGAAGGAACGGTATCTGGTTCTGGCCATATCGGCAACATATGGAATATTGAGATCCTGATGGATGACTTGATTTGTGACAAAATAAGGAGCATTAAGGATTTCACGAAGGAGTTTAGTGGAGCCCCAAAGCTCAACTCCGTATGTCCAGACAGGCCTTATAATAGTCATGTAGATCAGTCTTTTGTAATGGATTGGCAATTTAGAACGTTTGTCTAGTAAATGTTGCAATAGTCGGAATCTACGAGCAGTCCAAATCTAAAACTGGACGTTGAGATTGATCACGCGGGTAATAGTGATGTATTACCGCGATAACTGATAAATCTGAAGTGGAGGGGATACGAAGAATGTGATGGGGAGAGCTGTGCAATTTACTTTATTCTTGGCAGCAAATATCAAAACAATGTTCAAACTGCTTTCTGGATCTATAGGTTAGTTACTTGTCGCAAACCCAATATTTGTACAAATGCTTGGTAAACAAAGGAAGTAACAAACAAAGGTTTTCACATCCTTGTTTGTTTTTTTTAATTTTTCGACTATACCATTAGATTTACTCTATTTTTACTTCAAAAAGGAACAAGATAAAATAGGCAAATTGAAAGGAAACATTAATATCAGTATGAGGTGTAGATAGTTGACCGTAGATTAATGATTGGAGATGTTTGTGGGGGGGGGGGGTGCGGTCAGCAAAGAACAACATAAATAAACAAAACCATATTGATTTATTTTATGCCGACGTTTCGACCTCAGTTTCAGGTCTTCATCAGGGGTCAGGGGTATCACCAGTTACAGGCCTACCTTCTACGCCATAACCCCTGATGAAGACCTGAAACTCAGGTCGAAACGTCGGCATAAAATAAATAAATATGGTTTTGTTTATTTATGTTGTTCATTGCTGACCGCACCCCCCCCCCAAACATCTCCAATCATTAATATCAGTAATGTAGCTAGTAGATGATAAAATTTCATATAAATAGTACTACATAACCTATAAATTCAACCTTTCTTCTAGAATTTTTATTAAAAAACTTGTGCTAAAGTTAATAAATAAGATTTGAAACAATGTATTTATACCGAATCGATTGAATTTTAAAATATACAATATTAAACAAGAGTTAATTATTGAATCTAAAGGTTTTGGAAATTCTTTAATTAATTAAAACACGGAGGGCACAAATATTGGTCTGTTAGCAGTTCTAAAGCAATGTAAACTTAAAACAGAACCTACCTATTCAAAGTTTGCAAATGTAAATGAAAGAAAGAAGAGAAGTGGTTGATACAAGTTTTAAATTTAAGAAGGAGTTACATAGAAGAAGTTATAGATGGGACAAAGGCAGTTAGCCGGCATTTTTAGGAATTTTAAAAGAGAAAATGACAACAAAGTAAAGGTATCCTTGAAAATGACCTGAGTGGTCGAAACGTTGGAACGTTTTAAAAAGAATAAAGTTAAGAAAAAAGGATCAAATTTGTTTTTAAATAAAATAACTCCCAAAGTTAGAGCACACGTCTTTGATATGATCCCGTACAAATCAAATCCGAAAATCTGAGAGCTTAAGGGAAGTGAACATGAGTATAGGTGGGATTGACACCCCGTGGGTATAGAAATGATTGACACTCCGTGAGTATAGACGTGACTGACACCCCGTGAGTATAGATATGATTGACACTCCGTGAGTATAGACGTGATTGACACTCCGTGAGTATAGATTCTATTGGCATACAGTGTAATAGACTAATATCGCACTTACTAAATGTATTTAATAATAATGAGTTGTGAATTTCAAATAAATAAATAAAAATAATTTTTTTAAAAATATTTTGATAGATTCTCATTCGCCTGCGGCACCCTTTGTAGCATCTGGGGCGCTGCGGCATTACTATTAATTATTATTTACCACTACTACTGTTACTAGACCAACGGTGGTGCAAGGTGATTTGATCAGAATCACGCTCAACTGCCAGATTTTTACACATTTAAGAGAACCAATTTTATGAGCCTGGGTGGACTTCGGAGGATTCTCGAACCCACAGGGCTAACTGACGTAAGGCGATAGTAAAAAGGAAAATAATAACCTCCCACAGTCGGATCCGAACCTGGATCCAAGGAGTTAGTAGCACGGTGTCTTACCACTGAGCTACCGACTCCCACAAAAAGAGAAATAATAAATTTTTTACAGAGTTTTTTTTTCCTTTTATACTTGTATAATTGTTTTACCTCTTATATGCTAGCATATTTTCTCATTTTTTAAACAGGTCAAAATAAAAATAATTCCTAAACTATAAATTTTCCGAAACATTACGGATTCTTAAGGGAAATTAATTCTGAAACAATTTACTTTTCGATTATACTTCCGGACCATTTGCATACAAACAAGTGAAAATGTGTAGGCGGTTTTTGGCGATTCAGAACGTATTGGTTAAAAAAAAAAATAATCTATATAAATTAAATATATATATATAGTTGACCGTAAAAATTGGTATACAAGAAGATGGTCAGGGTTGCGGTTAAAAGAGAAACAAAAATAGTTTACAACTATTTATTTTCCGACGTTTCGCCCAACTTAGCAGGGCTTCATCGGGGCTGCTCAAAGCAATCGGTTGAACAGCTACAACTGTTACACAACTACTGTTCAACCGATTGCTATGAACCGCCCTGATGAAGCCCTGCAAAGTGGGGCGAAACGTCGAAAAATAAATAGTTGTAAACTATTTTTGTTTCTCTTTTGACCGCAACCCTCACCATCTTCTTATATATACAAATTAAAACTTAATATGTGATCAACAATCAGAATCCTTTTTAAAAAACTACCCAGATTCTATTTTAAAACCATTTTCGTTTTTTTGATTTACAATATACTACCTAATGAAATTTATATGTTACGGTACTCATTTAAAGCAGAACTTAATGCTGTTAAATTTCTTTTACTGTAATTATTTCGCTATGATGCAAAGTTTACGAATTATATGCACAAAAAAAAAAAAACTTATTTTTAAATATATGTATATATAGTTGACCGTAAAGATTTAAATATAAGTAGATGGTCAGGGTTGCGGTCAAAAAAAGAAAACAAATAGTTTAAAACTATTTTAATGTCCGACGTTTTATATTTTTTCGGTTCACATATTTTACGTAATGCTTTATTTTAAAAATTGTTAAGCCGCTGTTCTTCCCTTAGTGTAAGAAGCCACGTTTCGCATTCGTAAAGAACGGTTGGAAGGATAATAGTCTTGTAAACTCTAACTTTTAAGTTTCAGGACAGAATGCACAAGTTAAGCAATTTCTAAATTGACAAAAAACAAGCGTTTCCCGTCTCTAACCTTGCTTTTATTTCTTCATCAATTTTGTTTATTATTATTATAGTTACTGTAGAATACTGAAACATATCCATAGTATTCATCTAAATACTGAAACATATCCACCTGTTTAAATGTATTTCCTCCTATATCTATATCACCAAAATTGCTCGCGTTTCTACTGCTAACCATGTATTTTGTTTTATCCGTATTTGTTTGGAGACCCAGTTCCTTACTAAAGTTTATCAACGCAATTGTTTTTAGTTTTATAGTTTCCTGGCTCTCACTCATTGGAACTACAAAACTAAATACAACTGCATATCACTTACATAATTAATCTTACTAAATTGGTATATAAGTTTCAATATTCATCAAACTGGAACTCTATAATTATATTCTTATTTTATTTATGTCTAAGAGAACCAATCATATGACGAATTTATTGCTATAAAAGCAATTACTCAAACTTCACGATCTCTGATACCCTGACTGGGAAAATCGCTTACGTACCCATACAATAGACAGCACGGAAGCGGATCAGATATTAATACATATATAATTATCAGGAGGAACAAACGCTTCCCCAGGAGAAACCTCCTACGGCGAAGAGGGTATTGTGGATGCGGCTCAGCGGAGCTCGACCGGGTGAAAGGTGCCTCAACGGAAATCTGATCCTTATTCAATTCAACGCAGGATTAATTCATAACCGAGTATCCTTTTACATATATACAATTCATAACAATATGTATATAACAAGTGAGAGTAAATTAATTAACAACATGTACAAATTTATGGGATATTTTTAAAAAAGGCATTTTTAATAAATTAGAAAGAAATTTTGGAAATCAAGGGTTAATTTACCTATAAATGAAATATACAGTAAGGGTAGGTATTTCGTGCAACAATTCAAATTAGAGTTTTCGACGAGAATACACGTTTTCAGGTCCATAGAATTCAAATAATCAATTTCGTAAAATGGTCCATGTGTGAAAACCCTAGTTCAAAAACGAAAAGTCGTGCGAAACTGAAACTGGATATTTAAGGTGATTATATATCGGGGGGGGGGAGGGAGGGGAGAGACAGCAACTTTTCCGATTAAATTGCCTGAACAGAAGTGACACTTAAGAGAATTTTTTTTTCACGTTCTTGAAATTTTCTCAAAAAAGACTCTTAGAACTTTCGCACATTTGGTGCGGAAAGCAACGAATTCGTGCGAATGCTTATCATTCATTGTCTTGGTATTCGTAGTAGATGAGGTGGCTCTTCGGAACGGTTTCCTAATGATCAGTTTTTCGTTTTGGAATTATCACCTTTGATTCATCGACGGATTAGGCACAGACGAACTACCAAAATATTGACGAAGACGAAAAATGCGGGTGAATCACATTTACGCACATTCTCGAAGTTTCTTCTAAATTACCTTTTCACAGTCCACTCGTTACTCTCGTTTTCTTACTCGATCGTAACTAAATCTCAGCAGACCGGGATCGGTTCGCAGTTCGCACATATTCCGAAGAAAACTGACGAACGATACGGGCCCAGTGGATGCGGCCCCCATCCAGCCAAATATTCAGATCGTTCGTGCGTTTTTGTGCGAATAGATTTCGCAATTTTTCGTAGCCTTCCGCTCCCAGTGGACGAAAGGGCTTACGTGATTGACGAATTAAAACAAAAAATTCTGTATAATGTATGTTTATTTGAAAAAATAAACAGTTCTCATTGTTATCGATAATATACTATTAAAGAATTTTATGAATAACTAAAGTAAATAAAAGAAAAAAAAGTACTGTATTTTTTGTCGTTAGTCGCCATGATGTTAAGTTGGCTAACCTTTTGGCGCCACTTCAAAATCCGCGGGAGTTCGTTCGATATTTGGCGGGGCATAGCATAGGGATTGTTTGGGGACCCCTCTCTCTTTCGAATCATAATTTACATCCAACTAAATAAAACTCTGTACAGAGTTATTAGAGTCATTGAAACTAATGAACAAAAATCATATTAATTAAGTTTTTGCAATAAGTAGTCAAATTATATTAATCAAGTTTTTGCAATAAATAGTCAAATTTTAATTTAAAATATTATCGCCTGATTCATTGGCTTTCATTCATATTGAAAGTTCCCAAAAAGCCCTGGAGCCCAACACGCCCATCTTATTGACCGCAATGCTGTAACCTGAATTATTTTTGTCAGGTACAGTTACCCTCAATTCAGATTTGTGTAGCCTTCTAAATTTTCCTGTTTTCTCATCCTTTTTCGGTCCGAATATTTTAGACAATACTTTATTTTCAAAAACCTCCAGGTGCTGTTCTTACCTTATAGCCGTAAAACTAAGATTTTTCCAAGAGTAAAACTCCGAATGAATGAAATGTGTTTTTTTTTTTTTCAAATACGGATATATCGCACTAGTATTTCTAAAGTGACACAACTCAAAATTCAAGACAACTGACAATGTGACACTCTTGCCTATGGAGGGGGAATAGCATTAAGGCAGCAAGAGTGACACAAGTGCCCTCAGGCGGATAAGCTCTGAAGCTAGGTTGATACAGTTTTGATGATTCATAAAGATATATTTACCAATTTCTTTCATAGTCATAACTCAAAAACACCGATTTTAGAGTTGTGTCACTTTAGAAATACTAGTGCGATATATGAATAAATAGATCTATTCAAACAATAAAAATGTCGAAAAATATCCGTCTGTTGAATTTTGCAATTTTAACTAAAAACAAATGAATAATAAAACTTTTTTAAAAAAATACGTAATACACTTTAAAAATAATACTTTTAACAAGTCAATAATGTAAAATAACAACACAATATTTATGTTTGAAGAAACAAAGCAATAGTAACTAATTGTTGCATAAATACCTCGCATATTAACCGAGCTCTTTCAAGTGTAGCCCGTCGTACACAGTTGCTAAGAGCTCTCCGATCAGAGCCTTTTAATAAACTGAATAATTATTCCGGAGAGCAAGTCCGCTGCCCAAAATATTTTATTGTAATTTCACTATACTTGTGACAGGTTGTTAAGAAGTGAAAGATATCTTCCTTTTCTTCGGAGTTAAATATCGGATCTTAACAGATTCGACTAGTTAAGATTTACGTAAATATTATATATCATACAGGAAGAAGTGGTAAGGAAACTTTTATTTTAAAACCTAACGAACTTTGAACTTTTCGGAAAAATGGTTACCAATCCGTACTAATTAAATGTTTAGGTTATATACCTCCGTGATAGATTCATTAACTTCTCTCTTCAACCAAAATTGTTTCGAATGTATCCTAAATGTCTCCAGTACCCTAAGCTAATATGACAATCTCCTGCCTCTCCTTACTATCAGAACTGAATTCTAGAGATCCTTCCCCTTCTACAGGAAAGAGGAACGATCTTAGGACGCTAACAAATGGTGCCCAAATCAAAGAATACAGGAAATGGACTGATGCCCTGGCAGGCCGCCAGATGACTCTAGTGTCCCCCTCTGTATTATTATTGTCCGCCCATCCGCATTTAAAGATAAAATATATTTTTCTTATCTTCGTTATTCTTATTTCTAATTCTGCAGGCCATTATTAATAAACAATAAATAGGTTTCATCTCAAATTTGTCTTGTTTTTTTTTTTTTAGGGCAGTTTGTCCATTATTCAGTCCATTGCTCTATTTTTTTTTATTTAATATTTTTCAACTTTTTTAAATTTTTCATTTAATATTTTCAACTATATTTGCATACATACATCTGGAAAATTTAATGTAAGATCACAATGACATGATACAAGCATGTAGAGAAACTACGCATGGGTAGTACTCTAATAATATTTCTAAATTAGAATGTCTCGAGGCCATCTTCTTTTCAGCCGCCTCGGAGGACTGTCAGGAATGGAGGAGCAAGCTAGGTTAGAAACTAGTGGGTTTGGGTGGATATGGAGTTTATAATGGAAGGATTGATATCTGGTTCAGCCTAGATCGGTTACATATGGAACATTGAGGTCTTTATGTATGATTTTATTTGTGACAAAGTAAGGAGCATTGAGGATTTTACAAAGGATTGAATACGAGAGGAATTTGAATGTTTAATGGAACCCTAAAGCTGAACTCCATATGTCCAGATTGACCTTATTATAGTCATGTAGATCAGTCTTTTGTGAGGATTGGAAGTTAAGAGCGTTTGTCTAGTAAGTGCTGTAATAGGCGGAATCGGCCTGCAGTTATCTGTCTTTTCAGTCTTATTTGAGAATACCAAGTTAGTCGTTTGTCAATCTCTACTTAAAATACATGATGGGCGGTGGTTTCGGGTAATTATGAAAAAGTCTCTCTAGAATAAGCTTGTTATCTACCAGGGCATTCAAAAAGTTTTTCGTTTGTTCGTTGTTTATTTTGATTCTAG
>NW_027107023.1:270741-284582 GCF_000696795.3 Halyomorpha halys | reverse complement strand
CAACCTAATTCACGAACTGACCGCTTATTTTTGCAGTAAAAATCAACAGTTTTTTAAGGAAGGAATTTGGGCTTTACCATCTCGTTGGGAGAAGGTTACCGACTGTGATGGTGGATATTTTGATGAATAGAGGTGGTTATTTGAAAATATTTATTTATTTATAATTTCCCCCAAAAAAACAACAGGACTTTTTGAATGACCTGGTATAATGTTCAATGTTATTGTTTGTAACTTGGACTCCCAGTCTGGCCGACTTCATTGACTCACAAGAATTTAACTTTTTTCTAAATATCATTATATTATATTATATTATATTGTCAAAGTAAATTATTTATAAAAATTAAACAAAAAATCTGTTCATACACCAATCTTCTACAGAGATCAAGAAGATACCAAGAGCTAGTGTAGTGTAAACAAATTGACATTAAGTAAAATTTATGGTTATTAAATATAGGAAACCATGATGAGACAGTATGTATGTCATTGCTATAATAATTAGTACCCTGAAGACAGAGGACTCCGAAACGTCGGCATAGTGTAATTAAAAGTTTTCCTAAATTGACCTATTAGTAGTTAGTTTTTTGGTTGAAAGTATATTCGTAATTCGTAAATAAACATTTGCAAAGCTAAGCAGGAGAGCATGCTATATGAAATTTTATTAGAAAATAAAAACGTGAATTCTGCTAAGAAGAATATTTTTAAATACTCTTTTCTACATAGCGCCTTGTATATTGTTTCTAGAACTTAAAATTGAGGTAGTTGTAAAAAATTAAAATATATTAATTAGATTTTCCATAGCTCTCCAATTAAGGACAAAATTGTAGATTTTGAATCAGAGTAGTCAAGTTTTTTTTTTTCATAAACATAAAAAGTATTTAGCAAGTTTAATTTAATTCAAACAAGTTTAGGTAAGATTTCCATGCACTGATATTATAAGTAAAAAAATTAAGTTGATTATTGCAGGATTTGGGTGTTTTATGCGTATTTTGGGTTTTCACTGCACGATTTTGGGTTTTTTACTGCACAAAAATTTGGTCTGTACTTATGACTAATGAAAAAACAAGAAAATAAGTTGACTTTGATTCGAATATGAACAGTTCTTTTAATTGGTGTTGACATATGTCAGTCATATAATTTAAGTAGAACAATGAACTGTATAATGGTCACTCTGTTCGAAATATTATTCAATGTTAAAATAAATGGAAGAAGTAATGAAAGAGAAAATTATTCCGGAAAATGAAAAAATAACACCAAGTACGAACAAACCCTTTAGAACAGTCAAGTAAAAATTTATAATTAATATGTTCCTTACCAAAATCATTAAATGAAGTCAATCCACCATAGAAAATTATTCATAATTTTGTTTAAAAATAACATAGATAAAAAAAATTTAACTTAATGATATCTTTCTTAATTTAATCATTATAAACTCAACATATGAATTTAGATCTTTTAAATTTATAATATCCAATAAAATAAACATTTTGATATGCTTAATCAAATTAAATAATAAAATATAATACTTAAATTCTATAATAAATTGTAATAGAAACCCTATAAAATTTTATTTAGACCGTTCATAATATTTACTTTATGAAACTTCATTTCTATATATATATTTTTTATTTTGTTCATTTGTATGGGAAAAAAAATAAGTAAAACTAAAAAAAATATTTATGAAGTATATTTACTTAAAAGTAAGCTATCTGACAAAAAATTGATCAAGAATTTACAACTGTAAAAAAATTTTTTTATTGTAAAAAAATGTTTTACGGCCAGAGAATGGGTTGAATGATGAAAATAATGTCATGAAATTTCTGATTTCCATTGACATCATTAAATAAAAATAAAACACAAAACAAATAAAAAAGTATTTACAAAATAAACTTTTATTTTCATATTTTCTTTTTTGGAAATAGTTGAATGCATAATAGAACATTTCTCCTCTTGCATCGCTTCAAAAGGTATTATAACTTTTATATTCTTCCACAAAAATTCCACCTATCAATGGAAAACTTGAATCTATTTGTATTCATCTTGGCAGCTCATTCCATAGATCAATTTTAACAGTAAATACTTCATTGCTAGCCTTAACTTACCTTCAGAGTACTTTTCCACGTGATAAATGTCCACAGTACAAGTAATGCCTCAACAGTGAGAAGGTTAGAAACATAACCATGCTAACAGTTCAATTTGGTGCATGAAAGACAAAAACTGCTGATTAAATAAAACAAGAAACTACCGCCATCATAGGTAAAAACAAACAAAACATACAAGTTTATAAGTATATATAACGTTATATATGATGGCGTTATGAGGTTATAGGTTGCGACAGTTCACTGTCAAAGCTTTTAGGTGGGGTAGTTAGCTAATGCATATGCACAGCTAGTTGATAGTGCTATGCAATTATCAAGGAAATCGTGATAGTACAACAGTAAAACCACAACAGAAGCTTAACTTGCTCTTGGATGTTTGAATAAATCTAGAAACATAACTATTAACTAAATTAGTAATTAAATTCTGGATTTTCTTTCCTAGAAAGTTGTTATCATATAACAAAAAATAAGAAAGAAAATAGAACAAAGATGGAAATAAAAATAGTCATGACAACAAAGCAAAATAACAACAAAAACAAAATTAGAAAAAAACACTGAATTTTATAGGTAAGGCAATAAAAAGGTAAAACATTGGATAATGATAATAATAAATTCTTCAGGTTACAATACATAGCAGGCCTAACCGATAAAATAAAATTAAAAAATACATTACAAGAATATGACCATGCCTATATTAAAACATTTTATACAATAACAACAAGCTGCAACACTAATTAACTAAAGAGAAAGATAAAATAGGTTAATTGGAAAAGCAAACTGCAATATATGTTATAGGCTTGACTACGAAAACAGTGAAATAATATATATTGGAGAGACATCCAAAAAACTGAAAACTAGGAAAAACAACACTAAAAATGTTAAGAACATAAACTGCACAGCATTGGCTAAGCACAGCTTTAAACTATCAATTTAACTTCAATAACCGTACCATAACAGACAGGACAAAAAACACAAAAAGCCGAACGATCTTAGAAGCAATTCACATAACTAAAAATATCAATACTGTAAACTATAAAACAGAAACAAAAAACTTAAATACACACTATGTAGACATAATAAATAGGCTGGAAATGTAAGTAGAAAAGAAATCAGGAAAAACATTCAATAAAATTATCCATATCAAAACAATAATATTCAATTTGATTAGCAAAATTTATTAAACATGGACATATCAATAATGAGGTAAACAAACAGCACAGAGGCATATTGATATGTCCAAAGAGATAGAGCCTAGTATAACACAAACAGGATAACATTGATTTGTGCTAAAGGAACAGATGAATGTAACAGTAGTGAACGACACTGTTTACACAATGTTGTGTAATAAATTTTAATTAATGTGACTATCTGACAAATTTTCAAAAAGAAATAGATGTACTTAGCAAATGAGGTAAAATTTATTATAAAGTTTTAATGATATACATAAAAAAATGTTTATTATTGTTAAATTAATGGTTATAATAGTAGGAATGTTAGTACTTAAAGATGGGGAAATCCTAAACATGGTACAAACAATTTTTTACCTCAACATCTTAAAAAATAGTAATTAAAGATTCTGACGAATGTAAATAGATTATTTGTATTATTGTAGATAAAATGAATAATAACTTCAATATGGTAATTTATAAATAATTCAAGTAATTGTTAGGTTCATGACGTTTTGATAAATGTTTATACCATCTGCTAAAATAGCTTTATAGGATGTTTGGTAAATTTGTAATAAAAAATAAAAAAATCAATCAAATAAAATTGATGTTAAGGAAAAAAGACATGATTAAATATTATTTTCAACAACTCCTAGTATTTATGCACTTTGGTTCTTTTTTAAAACTAATATTTTTAAATTAATGAGAAAGCAGTTCATTTCTTTAGCAAGAAAAATGTATCGCTAGGAAAACAAATTATTATGGAGAGAGAGAAAAAAACCAAAACAATATTTTTACAATAAATTTGTTTTATATACAATCTTTTTACTTCTTTGAGGATGGTTTTATTGTTTATATAAAATAATTTGTAGCCAAGTTAAATCTTAAACTCTTTATTATTTCTTTAAACGTCCGAGATTGGCCAAAACATTAGACGTTTAATGAAATAATAAAGAGTGCTTGAAACTGAACTTTGATATAAATTATTTTATTTAAACAATAATTTATTTTCTTAAATATATAATGAATTTTTATTTGAAGTTCTTACTCACTCAGTTTCTGATTACCTATTTGATATCTTTGCATATACTATTTTGTATATAATTGGTAAATATAATCAAATTGTTACAATTTCGGAATTAATTCCATACTATAATGAAAATACTGAAAAATTAATAAAATATAACTGTGAACGATGAAAGATCGGCCACTTCAAATCAACATCAAATAAAATGTTTTCATTAAAATTTAACTTTTAACAATGCTAATAAAATTACAATTGTAAATATGACATCATTTAAAATACTAATAGATCATTTTTAACACAATAAAATTTTAAATTAACAAACACATTACATATATGATATCAATAATTTAAATGATCACAGTAATGTAATGAAAACAAGAAAAAAATAATAACAAAAATCATTTATATAGTCCTTATATTACTTTTTAATGATGACAATAAAATTTATAAAAATAATCTTCAAGGCTAAATCGCAAACATTCCATAAAATTAGATAACAACAACAACAATGAGAATGTTATTAACAATATTAAATGAGCTAAATTTATAATCATTATAGAATAGTTATGGAAACTGTATAAAAAATCATACTGTTTACTAAATATTTTTTTTAAAAACTAGGTTTATTTTAAATAAAAGTATTATCAAATACTAACTTATAATTGCAAAAGTGACTAAAATAATGCATTATCTAAAATAATGTATCTCTCATAATGCATTATCTGTAATATAGATGATAAGAACTGATATGAACAGGAAACATGAGAAATAAGTTGAATATAGAAGTAAAACTTGAGAAATTGAGTTAATAAATGATTAAATCATAAATAACGAAGTGCTAGATTGGTAATTTTATTTTTAAAATAAATGAAGGACTGAATTTTATATAATAAATCTGGATCCTTTTTTACTTTTGACAATAGGTAAAGTAGAACATTTATGTTAAATGTTTCCTCATATTGTCTTACAACAACATAAATATCAATTATAATATATATTTATATTTTTTAAGTTATATTATAATAAAAACATATAAAACCCTTCTAAGATTTTCAATGAATTTTCATTGGCCTTAACTACAATGTACCTACTACCAGAGATGGAAAAAAATAGCTGCTGACCACACCCCCAACCATCATCTCCTCATACATATTTGGCACATTGGATACTTACAAGATGTACACAATGCATCTCGGTGTCTATACGTATTATCATATTGTGGGGTTTGGAAAGTGAAATATCTTTAGAAGTCTCTGAACACTAAGAAGCAAAATTCTCCGAGAGCTGTATAACCATAATGAAAAGATCTCGCACAAGATATCATAAATGACTATTTCAAATTAGTGCTTTTATAATTTAAAATTAATTATTTTCATTGCGAGATTAAGTTATTCTTTTTCCACCCCAAAGCACAATGTAAAAATCTGGTGTGGGTATCACACTGCTCACTGCTCTTAACTATAATAATACAATCAAACTATCTGAAATGAAATTAATTCCTGAAAATTTCTAAGTAGCTATTTCTTTATTATCCAGGTTGACAATATTTCCCCTTACAATACATTTCATATATAAGTGAAAGTAAAATCTATTTATTGTTGTAACAACCATGGAAAAAAATAATTATCAAATTCTTTTATATTTTATATTTGTCCACTCTTTATTAATAAAAATGGGAGATAGTTATTTTTTTTAATGAAGAAAATTAAAGATATTTGAATTTTTTTTTTTATGATAAGAAACTTCTTATTTAAGGATTTCTTGAGGAGAGAAAAATGACTATCAACTTTTTCCTTCATAGAATACAAAGGTTAAACAAAAGATAGCAAAGCTATTTGGTATGGAATGGGATTGGAAGAGATCGCGCGCTCTTGATTATTCACAATTTTCCAGTCTGCTTTAGCCCATCATGTGAACACAGTTTTCTCCTACATTTAATAATAAAATTTTTTCATAGCTCATATTTATTTATTTTTTGTTAATAATAACAATAAGAGATGATCGATTACTTCAAATAAAGAAAAATTACTTTAGGTACTTAAAATTTTATTTTTATCAAAAATTCAGCGTTTAAGCCTTGTCAAAAATATTTAATTGAGGATAATACCTCCCTGAAATTACAGAGTACCTGATTGTACATTGACATAAAGATTTTAATTAAAATGGTTAGGAGTCATTTTCAAGTGAATAAAAAACCAATTATATTTATATAATATAGTTTTGTGTGACTTTTTGTTTTTAAGCTAGGCAGTTTTCACCATCATAATAGTTACCCTTACAGTATTTTCCATATATAACTAAGTAATAGTAAAAATTAGCATAAGGTCAGCCATCCTTGGTCAAGAATTTAGCCTTCCAAAATCTATTAGTCGAAACAAAAAAAAAAAGACACCTTACCTCCCTTGCGATTTGATCAAGGGCATGGTCTTCGGCGGTAGGACCCCTCCGCCTACCACCACCGTCCATCTCCTGGCTTTTATCTCCTTTTTCTGCCAACCATCCTGTCGGCAAAAATTATAATATTAGAATAATGAATACAAAACTGATTTATACAAAAAAAAAAAAATATCAAAGTTAGGAGCGGCTAAATATGGATATAGTGGAACTGCATCATCCTTGGATCCCACTTCATATTATTAATAACATCTGATAAAAAGAGTCCCATTTACTTTTTGAGAAAGAAATACCCCTTTTTTATAACTTTTTTATTTTCCATCTCATATTGGAACAATGTTTTGGGGTTTTTTCCTCATTATCCACTTCATTGTTTTTCTAAAATAAAAAATTGAAAAAAAAACAAAACAAAAACAGTTCATATTTTACAAACTGCCAGCATCTTGTCTACAGATGATTTAAAAATTTAATCGTTACATGCTCAATAGTGAACTTTATTAAAAAATTTAACCTAAAGAACTTAACATAAAAGAAATCAAAATATGATAAAAATAGACATATTTAAGATCTTTTTGGTAATTTTCGACAAACACAAAATAAAAAAACCAATGTTCTCGTTATTCATAAAAAGAGGTATAACAAGGATTAATTTTTCAAATACACCAAACAGAAAAAAATTTTATTCAATTTAAGTAATAATAATTTCCGAGAGAGAAAAAGATTGTTGTAGATCTACATAACCAAGCTACATCGATAATTATAAGAACATAAAATGAATATGTCAAAATCTTTGACTGTACAGTCTACGCTTCCAATGAAATCATATTCATGAAGTCATGCAACTGACAGCATATACAGATTTATTATAGCACCACGGAATCCGATAGGAGCCACATTGACTGAAATCGGCCAGTAACAGGTGCAACACGATTATTATATTTTATTTCATGCTCTCAAGAATTATATAAAACTAAGAAAAGCTACTAATTACCAAAATAAATAAAATGTGATAAAACTAATAGAAGCAACATGCTAATATCTACTGAAATAGCACCGTAATTACTAATTTAATAACTTTGTGAAAAAAAAACGCATTTATTAACAATAATTTGTTATTAACAAGTTGCGATATTTAATAATTCAAATTTAAATAAAGTACAATACTGATAAAATTATAAAATTAACTATAAATGATTATTTTAAAAGGACTTTAAATATATAAATTCAATAAGTTAATATCAACAATTTTAAAACTAGTAAAAATTCCTAATATTATAAATTTGCTAGAATTGACAAGCATTAAATCACCAAAAAAATGAGTTTTGTATTTTAAAAAACACCAATTTAATTATAAATTTATTAAAATTAATCCAAGAATGGTCTCATTCACTTCCTTCAGAAAATGAAATTGGTATTCTCAAAAATGAATAAATCTTCCTTTGACAAATATAAAAACTAAATATCAATTTGTATTGCAATGAACATCAATATGAAAAATCAACACTTCATATCCATGTGCCAAGTAAGATTCACTTTTACTCGAGTGGGTTATTTTAAGATAGAAATATGGGCAGGAGATTAGGAACACCATCTGTCTCAAATAAATTAACATCCACAGGCTTAAATAAAATTTCACACTTTGGATAATATAGAAAATAAACTAGGATTTTATTTAAACATGAAAAATATTAAACCCAGAATATCTTTATATACATATAATACTGATATTACATTGAACAGTGGATAATAGGGAAAATACTAAATCAAATAATTTTTATTTTTTTTTTCAAAAGGATCACATCTTATGAGTACGATTAAATTTTCATCTTACAAATTTAGTAATCATCATTTTGTAAGAACGATTTGGATACATTTCTATGTAAGTTAGAATAATTATACTATTAATCATTAATATAATTTTTAAAACTTTCTACGAGATGCTCGAGACAATATTATTCTCAAAAATATTGAAACTAGGCCCAGATGACAAAGTCATTTGTTGGCAGAGACCTGTCACACCCTTCAGAAGGTAACTAGAAGGTTAGCTGAGGTAAAAATCAATAACAGGATGTTATGGGGAAAATTGATTAATTCTAAATCTTTCTATAGGATAATTCAATGACATAAATATAAAAAAAGCATGACTGATCTGTAAAAATGGAAATTTGGTAAAAAAAACATGAAAAAATATTTCTCATTAGAATCATAAAATGCAGTTAAAACTGTCACAAATAAATTGAAAAACGAGAATGAAAGTATCACATTAAAAATGTTATATACTCTCACAGAAACAACCACGGGTAAAGATATAACTGTCCATAACATACTAAAACATGATAAGATTTCAGGTATTTAAATGTGATTCACCTGTTATTGATAAGACAGGTTCTTGTGGCATTTTCCCTCAGAGTGCACAGAAATAGTAAACTAGTAGTTCAAACACTGATTAATGATTAGAGATATTGATATGAGCTCTAGTCAGTAATCAGCAATCATGTTAACCAATACAGATCACTAGCAGAATACACTGACACCCTTCAATAGCACCTGATCACAATCAAGACCCAACTGACTTTATTAGAGTAAAAAAACCCCACATGTGCCTAAAAGTTCGCTGAACTAAATGGCAAATGTCCAAATCGCGTAAAGGCTGCCAAAAATTAAGCATTTGGAAAGCTTAACCTAAAAAAGCAATAGTAAAAACAAAAGTGCGGTTTTGAAATGATATTGTTTTGCCGGTCTCTGTACCAGACGAAAGGTAACACCGTGCCTAATTAAACCGGCCAAAATAATCAATGTTAAGGCTTGACAAGCTGCATTAGACAGGTATATCAACCTACCTTGCAACTGGAAACAGCTTTACTTCCATTTGAAGCGGTTAAATAAATTTATTAAAACTTTCAACTATCAAATTAAACCTCCTAATCACTAATAAAACGTCTAAAAACTAACAAGACCGAGTTAAAAAATTATAAATAAGAATTATTATCACATGTGTAACATTTTACGGAGTTTGGAAGCGGCGACTAGCGCTCCAGCGGGATACACTTGAATTAGTGAGAGGTTTTATCTTCTCCAGTGTTACCGTTCATCCCTTATCTAAAAACAGAAAATATATTAAAATATTTTATATTTCATACTGAAAAAAATTATATCTTGTTTAAATTTAAAGTTCATTTATATAAATATTAAAATTAATTATAAATTTATAATAATATCATGCTTCTAACAAGTGTTGCTCAATGCTGGAAGGTGTTGCCCGTTCATCAAATTAGGCGCCCCGGTAACATACAGAATACAACAATATGATAATTATTAAGATTTTTTCATACCTGAAAAAATGTTGCTGGTTTCTTCATCCATACCAGAAAAACAAAACAAAAAACCTGTGCCTGAAACTTAAAAGAGTTGTCTATTTGCATTAAAGTTTTCAAAATAAATCAGGTCATAAAAACATTCAGTTATGCACGAATAAGAATTAGCTTACCATTCCTGATTCCATTAAAACGTTATTTTCCATTATCTTCTTCTTACTTAGGTAACGTTCCAGGTCCAAGGGAATCCATCCATATCACTGTAATAAGTCTCCACAAAAATCCGTTAAATACACAACATAAATCTTATCAGAAGCTCTTAACTTATCTCAAGTGTTTACTTTTCAGCGACCTCATTACTTAACTAAATATTTTGAATGTAGAAAAATAATTTAATATCCGTATATTTTAACAATAAACTTTAAAATTGAGCGTGTCTGTTATATTTTTTTGCAATAATCTATTTTAAATAAAATATATAATAACATACAACTTCTATGTAACAAAAACCTTATAATTAGTAAAGGACACACCAACAAACTTGGAATCAGTGGCGTAGCGTAGGTCTTTGCCGCCCGGGATACTCCAAGAGCCCATGTTTAATTACTTTAATGAAAACCATCTATAGCTAAAAGTCAAAATTAATGAGTCTGCCAAATATAAATAGGGAAAATAAAAAATGGCTGCTGTTTCAAAGCGTTAAAAGAAATTAAATTTTCTTATGGAGCTTCATATCTTTAAAACTACCAAAAGTAAAAAACCTAATTGGACATCTTTTAAATAAGAGCAATTTTGCTAAAATGTGAGGCCTAATAGAACTGTTTACGTTGAATAGTTCTCATGTTAACTAAGTTTTATTTTGCATATATTTGTATATTTGGACTTTTAAAAAAATTATCTGGTGTAGTGTTCGTATCGCACTACTTGCGTCCCCAAGTTTTAAATAGATCGATGGACTTGTGCTCACGTTATCGATTTTTTTTGTGATTGACACACGCACACTATTCTGAGACAATTTGGTTATTTGGACTCAGAGGATCTCTAAACATAATACCGTTGAAAATTTGAATTCGAAAGTTTTCACGATCGCAATACTTTTCCATTATATACATATTTCATATATACGTAAGTGAAAGTAAAAATTGAAATAATAAATTAAAATGCAACGATGGAGATAAAATTCCAGATTAGAATCGAAAGTTCATATTTATTTAATAATACAATAAACAATATGATAAACACTACCTTCAACAACTCATTTCTAACAATAGCTGTGGATTTTTTAATTTTCAAGAATTCCATTTCTCATTCTTAACAACAATGAGAAACAAAATCCTATACTTTTAAGTGTATACGAATTTGAACCCATCAAGTCGATTGATTAAGAAAGAGCATTCTCTAATTATAAAAATATTTCAAAAGACCAACGATTATAATTTTCAGAATAAATTTTAGAGATGCATATTATAATGAATTTTAATGCAGAACGTATTGCTGAATGATTCATTGGTTATATTTATGTACTTACCCATATTCTCATTTAGTTTTTAAATGCCGTAATAAATGGTATTAATAATTTCAAATTTTTATTACTTTCACATTCTGTTTCTAACCTGTTTACAAATACGCACCGGTGTGTTTTTGTGTGTTAGTGCGAATTAAATAACATAAAAATCAGTGAAGACTAAAATGACTTTATTCCAACATATTTACAAGAACTACATGTTACTGTTACTGTTACTGTTACTGTTACTTAGTCTCTATCTTCTTAATTAGCTATCTAGTCTAGGAAATATATATGAACATTTGAGAAGAGGGGGTAGGAAGAATAGTGAAATAGGAGAAGGAGTTTGGACCAATCAGATAATTTAGGAAATTAGGCGGAGCCTAGAGAGCCAATGAAATTAGAAGTAATTATCTGGGAGGGGGGAAAAAAAAGGGGCGTGACTAGAAGCAGGGTGTCAGGCTTCCAAGAAATTGGGGTAAGAGTCATGATCTTGTGAGAACTAACTTTCATGTGTTAAACATAAAATAGTTAGACTGATGCAAGTCCATTGTGAGATGACAGCATGTACTTGCCTAAGTGTCAGCCCTTGCTATTATACTTATACATGATACTAAGGGCTTGAAAGGGCTGTTAGAAGGGTCTCTGGGGGCCTTCTTTGAACCTAGTCGTTTTTATTGGGTTCCTTTTTCTATAAAATTGTAAGAGAATGTAGACATATGCAACCATATGTCTAAAGTGACATAGGTTCAGTTGGGCAAGGGGCAATTGTTTAAATTTATAATACCGGTTCCTTAACTTGCATGAACAGCCTAGATCAAAAACGAAAAGTCTTAAGGAACTAAAATTATATATTTATAGTCTTAACACTTTCTTGAGACTGGTTAATATTGTTTAAATAAATAAAAATTTATCCATTCTAATCTTCAAACATTTTTATTCTATTTAAAAGTCTGACGTTTCGGCCAATTCGGCCATCCTCAGGGACAATCTTAATACAATTTTTGGACTAAATCATTTAAAAAACAACTTCATGCAGACTATTCTGCCCTGATCAATCCAACAAATTACCCTAATTAGTCAATTTTCACATTAAAATAAAAATAAAAATTATTTATCGTAGTGACCTTTGTTAAAAATTTATCACAACAATCTTTTAAAGGCAAGTATATGCCCGGGATGTGATACAACTTTTTAGATTAATACTACCGCAACTTTATGAAATATATTTCTGACATTATTTAGATTTTCTCGAAAATGGTTCTTTTTTTTTTTTTTGATTTGATAGATTTATTTATTGATAGATATTACAATCTGCCACACAGTTGTGGGAAATAGGTAATATTGATGAATGATCTCATACATACTAAAATTAAAAAATGAAATAAATAAATAAAAAATAAAAAAAAATAGATAAATAAAAAAAAATAAATAAATAAATAAATAAAACGAAAATGGCTCTAACGATTTTGTTTACACCCGGTATGCTAATGTAGAACTAAATGATTGTTTATATCAGCTGGGTCTTATCCTCATTGAAATAGTCTGACAGCGCTTAAATACAAATTTTTCAAAAACTTTTTCTTTAAAGTACCTTGAATTTTGTTTATTTGAAATAATCAGTTCAGATTGTTTGCAATAATAAAAATTGATAAATAAAAAATATTAAAGATTTAGATGAATAATTGAAGGAAAAATAGAGATAGGAGTTCGAATCAGAAAATGCCGAGATCACTTTTTCTATCCTGGGGCTTATTTCATAATAAAAGCCAATAGTATTAGTCCATAAAGTATAAAGTATAAAGTATAAAGAGAAGATAGTGCGGTCAAAATATCTCACAAATAAGTTGAAATAACTTATTTAAACCTGCCGACGTTTCGGCCCGAATTTCTAGCCTTCATCGCGGCTAAGAACAATGAACAAGATAGAAACCAATGAATACAAAAAATAAATTAATTTATTATTGAAGGCTAGAAATTCTGGCCGAAACGTTGGCAGGTTTAAATAAGTTATTTCAACTTATTTCTGTTATATTTTGACCGCACCCCCCCCCCCGACCAATTCCTCTTATAATTCATCCACGGTCAACTATCTCACATCATTATAAAGTATAAGCATTAATACATATTGTTTCGTGATGAGGACGACTATTAGTGATATATGTAATATCACTCAACTCATGTAGAGTTTAAAACTAAAAAATTATCTGGCAAATCGAATAAGTCAGTACCAAAAACTAATTACAAGATTAATAGTATTAGTTAATACTTTATTATAAAACAGGGTTCAGATTGCATTGCAGCTTCGTTATACTTTGTTACACAGTTGTATTATATATA
>NW_027107023.1:268661-270346 GCF_000696795.3 Halyomorpha halys | reverse complement strand
ACTCTAAATGTTGTTGTTATCTCTTTTGTTCTATAGCCCTGATGAAGACCTGAAACTCAGGTCGAAACGTCGGCATAAAATAAATAAATATGGTTGTGTTTATGTATGTTGTTCTTTGCTAACCGCACCCCCTCGACAAACTTCTCCAATCATTAATCTACGGTCAACTATCTACACCTCATTAAACTAAAATACAATGAAACTTTGAACCTTTTAATGGAAGATCGACGATTGATCATGTGTATAAAAGGAAGATGATCCAGGTGCGGTCAAAGGAACTCAAATAGAGATTAAACTATTTATTCTGAGCCAACTTTTCGTCCCACTTTGAAGGGCTTCACCAGGGCTAAAAAAATATACAAACAACTAAAATAATATAACAAAGTTAGAGAATAGATAATATGAAATAAAAGTAAACTAAGGTATGGCTAAAAATGATTTAAAATATGTGAAAGTTAATATAAAAATAATATGTACAGTGAAAAATTTAAATAAAAAAGAATTATTTAAAATTATTAGACAATAATAACAACTGAAAAAGTAGATAAAATAAAAATACAGTACATACTAAAAGACTAAAAATAATGAACGAATTAGGACTCCCATTTTCAAGTTCAAACAACGTACCTTAATCATATTTTCACTGCTTTTATCAAGAATATTTCCTTGATAATGATTAATCATAAAAAGTAAACAGCAAGTTCGAAATCATACTTTGTCTTTTCAACAGTCTTGTTTTAACTGACCTGGCATTTGTGGTGGCTCTCTTGGCATATATGCCAAGTGCAAATTAACATCTGTTTATTTAGGCTGATCAGTCACCAAGGACCACTATTCTGAATGTCAGTTAAACTGAAGAATGAAGTTAAGACTGCTCGTGTCAGGGTAATATTGATGTATTATTGAGGAAAATTTGAAAGATAGTGCAAGAGCCCAAAAGGAGAAAAAAGTCAGTTATTTCACCCCAATTTTTAATTGTTTTAATGAAAACTATGAATAATTACTAGTAAAAATTGATGAATCTACCAAGTATAGGTAGGGGGAATAAAAAAACGATCGTTTCACAACGTTAAAAAAATTAAAATATAAGATGGTCAGGGTTGCGGTTAAAAAAAATTACAAATAGTTTATAACTATTTTAATGTCCGACGTTTCGCCCCACTTTGCAGGGCTTCATCAGGGCTGTTCAAAGCGAACGGTTGAACATTAAAAAAAAAAGAGTGGGGCGAAACGTCGGACATTAAAATAGTTATAAACTATTTTTTCTTTTTCTGACCGCAACCCTGACCATCTTGTTATATTTAAATTTTTACGATCAACTATATATATATATAGTTAAAAAAATTATTTTTCATTCGTTATTTTTCGTTCATATCGTTAACACTACCAACAACACTAGAGAACTGAAAAGAACGTCAGTTAAAGTACAGTAAATTTACTAAAATATGAGCCCTATAAGAACTGTTTGTTTACGTTCAATAGTTTCCGAGACAGTGAATTTATTGTCAGAAATCTATATCTCAGAAATCATGAGCCGTACAAATGTGTGCCAGCTCTCAAATTAAAGTTATATCAATGTGCTATATAGTAGGGGGTGCGGTCAATGAAAAACACAAATAAGTATGATTAACTTATTTTAATGTGCCGACGTTTCGGCTAGAGTTTCTAGCCCTCTTCAGGGCTAA
>NW_027107023.1:250250-268407 GCF_000696795.3 Halyomorpha halys | reverse complement strand
GGTTGTTATCTTGTTTTGTTTTTAGCCCTGAAGAAGGCTAGAAACTCTAGCCGAAACGTCGGCACATTAAGATAAGTTAATCATACTTATTTGTGTTTTTCATTGACCGCACCCCCAACCATCTTCTCCTCATTTATCATCCACGGTCAACTATCTCTCATAACTGTGCTATATAATAGTTAATCACGTTTATCTTCATAGTAGTTTTCATGACATTTGCTAAAATAAACTGATTTTTATGATGGTCAAAACATTATATAATTATAATGTATAATAAATATAATAAACAAATATTATAAAAACTACTACCCCTACAAAGATAAACGTTATAAACTACTTTATTGAACATTAAACTATCTTTAATGACGTGAAGATAGTTAACCGTAGATATATAAGAGGAGAAGATGGTCCGGGGGAGGGGGTGCGGTCAGCAGAAAAAAAATTATTTATTTACAGAAAAAAAACAAAAGAATTATTTATTTGTGCCGACGTTTCGATCTAATTTTCAGGTCTTCATCAGGGAGTTGGCAAAGATTCCTGCTAAACTCGCTAGAGACTCCTGCTAAGCCCACTAAGTTTTTTTTTGCTGACCGCACCCCCCCCCTCCCCCCAACCATCTTCTCTTAAACTATCTTTAATTTTATTGCTAGCAGACATCTGTGCGTCAAATAGTTCCTGAGATATAGTATTTCATAAATCAAAGTTTTGTCTGAACAACTAAAAATCATCACCTAGGTAATATGTTTTGGTAAATATTATGAAAGATACTACTCTTACGAAGATAAAATTCATAAACTACTGCATATTACATATAACTAGCTCTAATTAGAGTGTTGACATACATTTGTACGTCGCATGGTTCCTGAGGTAAAATGAAATAATTTTTTACATTAAAAAATTCGCTAATTACTGTTTTTTTCTAGTATATATTCCATGAAATATTTCTGTTCAAAAAAACTCGGAAACTATTAAACGAAAACAGTTTTTTTAGGGCTTTATATTTTAGCAAATATAGTTTAAATGATTTTCTACTAGGTTTTCTAGTGTTGTTGGTAGTTATAAAGATATGGAGTTCCGAATGAAAAATTAATTTTTTTTAATTCTTAGAAGCAGCCGCCATTTTTGTATTTCCCCCAAGTAAATTAGGCAAGACGGACTCATCAATTTTGGCTACTAACAATACACAATTTTCATTAAAGTAATTAGTAAATAACAAACAATATAATAAACAATTCTAACAATAGGTATGGATTTTTTAATTTCCAGGAATTATAGTTGGCAGACTCATCAATATGGAATAGTAATTATTTGCAGTTTTCATTAAAGTAATAAAACATTTGAGTAAAATAACTTGTTTTCCACCAGACTCTATTACTAAAGCTACCAGTATTGTTTGTATCTTTTTCCTTGCAGGCAAATAATATCACCCCAATTTTTGATTAGTTTAATGAAAACTATGTATAATTAATAGTCAAAATTGATGAGTCTGCCAAGTATAGGTAGTGGGAATAAAACATGGTGGCTGTTTCAAAGCGATAAAAAAATTTAATTTTTCATTCGGAGCTCTATATCTTAAAAAGTAGGTACAACACAAGAAAACCTTAGAAAACGCCATTTAAAGATGAGCAAATTTGCTAAAATATGAGCCCTAAAAGAGTTATTTACGTTAAATAGTTCTCGAGATATAGCTTTTTAAAAAGCAACATTTCATAAAAATGTTGTATGGAACGTACTGAAAGATCAGTAGTTGGTGAATTTATTTTGAAAAATCTATATTTCAAAAACCATTAGAGATACAGATGTCTATTAGTATTCAAATTAAAGCTAGTTTAATGAGCTATAAAGTAGTTTATGATGTTTATCTTCATAGGAGTAATAGTTTTCATGAAATTTGCTAATATAAATTGATTTATCGTTGTTCGGACAAATTTTTATTTGCCAATTTTATATTAATATGTGAATATCATAAAAACTAATACCCCTATGAAGATAAGTGTCATAAACTACTTTATAGTAAGTTAAATTTCCTTTATTTTGAGTGTTGGCAGACATGTGTGCGTCTTAAGGATCTAGAGATATATTTTTTCAAATATCCAACATTTTATACGAACAACTAGAAATTAACATTTTGTGAGTTTATTTTGTCAAATATCATAAAAACTACTACTCTCACAAAGATAAACATAATGAACTAATTTGTAGTAAATTTACCTAGCTATAATTTGAGCACTAGCAGACATCTGGACGTCCAATGGTTACTGAAATAAAGTTTTTCATAAATCAAACTTATTTGTCCGAACAACTATAAATCAATTTATTTTAGCATATATCATGAAAACTACTATTCCTACGAAGGTAAAGGTAATATACTTCTTTATAGTTAGGGGTGAGATAACTGCTTTTTTTTCTTCCCGGCTCTTGTACTATATAGCCAAGTAAATATCAGTTGGACTGACAGTTTTGGGTCTTGGTGATTGAAGTCAGTCTGGCTTTTGAATGATGATTTGTCATTCCGACTGACCCTATGTGCACATTTAATGTTGATTAAGAAGCTCATATAATAAGTAATAAGTAGAATTATATATATTGGGTATTGATTTTTTTAAAACTCTAAGCTAAGTTAGTTATAAAAATTACTTTAATAAAATAAAGCACCTCATTTCAATACATATTAATAATATGTAATATAATAATTAAAGTCTAAAGAATTTATGGTTAACATTTTTGCAAACCCATTCCGGGTGGTGTTTACTTCCATGATTCGAATAACGAGGGAATATTATTGTTGTAGAGAATATAATAGTAAGAGCGGCAAAATTTCCTCATATTATTTGTTCTTTTGATTAAAAAAAAATTATAATAATTAAATTTAATTAATATACAAAATAAAAAAAGAATTACACAAATATAATATAAAAAGTGCAACAATAAAAACATGTGAGTTATCAAGTTGGCAGTGTCAAATCGAGATCTCACAAGAGGTCGGATTGTTTGCTTATTGGCTTGTTGCTGCTTGTTAACCGTTTAATTTACTCTATTATATTTTTCTTTTTTACTTGGATTGTACTAGATTACATCAAAATGGTATGTTATTTAGTTTTAACAATAATAATTTATTAATATTTTGTGTTTTTAGATAAATATTTCAATTCCCGGCTTTATAACCTGTACGCTCAGTATTCTATAACGCCCCCTATCTTAAATGAAATTTTGTTTTTCTAATCTTTAATTAATTTTTTTTTTAGGAAAATTTTCTATGAATTTATTTATTATAATCATTTAATTATTATTGCAGTCTCACACAATAATGCTGATTCAACCTGGGCCTAAAGCAGAGACCAGGACATACTCTGATTATGAATCCATAAATGAATGCATGGAAGGTAAATTTAAGTTCAAATGTAGTCAGTATTGTCATCTAAGTAGCTATATTTCTAATGGTTGTTTTCTAAAAGGCGTTTAGTCGTATTTAAGTTTAATATAATACACAGGTATCCCATATTGATTCAATGTTCCTATTTGTCAAATTATTTTGTTCTACTACTATCCTACAATTTACTTTTTTAATGCATGGTTAGTACATTTAATATAAACATTTCAGATTTCCAAACATTGATTTAAAGGTTGACTGTGGTGTGCTGTGTGTAAAATAATGCAGGTTTTAATTTAATTTATTATTAATATAGAAATCGGGTAGTTACCTAATTCTCATGTTTTCTAGTTTGTATCAATCGATCGTCTGTTCTGTTTTTTTGAGTTATAACCTTTATTATTCTTAATTATGAGAGATAGTTGACCGTGGATAATGAACGGTTGGGGGTGCGGTTAATGATAAACACAAATAAGTGGATTAACCTATTTTATGTGCCAAAGTTTCGGCTAGCGTTTCTAGCCTTCTTCAGGGCTAAAAACAGAACAAGATAACAACCACAGTAAGTATAGAAAAATAAAAAAGAAAGTATAAACAGAATAATTTTACACATAAAATGAATAATTTTACAAAATAGAATTAATAAAATGAAGTGATGAGAGAACCGGGAAATAAAATGTATTCATAGGTAATTGAAAAAGTGGATAAAATAACATAATTAAGGAAATTAAATAAAAATGAAGTTATATAATGCAAAGAAGTATGAACATATTAGTTATTATTAATTTAAAAATTGAAATATGAAAATTGAGAGGAAGAAAATTTATGTAACAATAATAGTTGATAAAGAAGCAAAATATAACCAATAATAATATAGTGAACAAAACTTGTAACGCGGGTAAAGAAAAAGGATAAAAGTGGAGAAAATAAGGGGTAAGATTAAAATAAAGAAAGGGGAATGAAAACAAAAAAAGGATAAAACAAACCTGTTAGCTGGAAAATCAAATTCTTTATTATTGTTATTACTGCTGTTATTGTATATAGTTGTCGACTTCTGCTCACTCATGAAATAAATAAAGTCACAACCAGTATCAGTGTATCATTATACTTTGAGGTTGAATTAAAATAAATAAGTTACATTGTAAAACTGTTGAAGTGTGAACGATATTTCATCTAACCATGTCTTATAGGCCTACCGTGCCAATTCGAGTACTAACAAATTATCACCTTAGATTGGTTACTCTTTAATTATATTTCTGAACGTACAAGTCACCAGTTGTCATGATTTAAAATTGAGTTAAATTGTCTTAAATATGTTTCTAAAGTTAGATTTTTAACAACTACGGTTTATGGTACAATATTAGCCATTTAAGTTCCTGACAGAATTTTTATTTTTAATAATACAGTAAACCTAATGAAACATAATATTAATATTTAGCTGTTTAAAGTATTTTTGGGGGATTATACTAACTTATTTATTTTTCAGGTATATGTTATTCTTTGTAGAGGTGTAGAGATCTCAGACATTCATGTGTTTACTATTTATTCAATCCGTTTACCAATTATTATTATTATTTTTTATATAGTTATTGTTAAAACTTTAAAATAATTTTTTTAAAAATATTGAAATTTCTTTTATAAATTTGGAGATGGTTGGGGGTGTGTTCATTGAAGAATACAAATAAGTAAAAATTTAATAGTACCAACATTTCAACCATTATTCGACACTATTTATGTACGTATAATATCCGTTATTTTCTTATCATTCTGTAATTCCTTTTATTCATTATGGTTATCTTGTTTTTTGTTCCCCGATGAAAGCTTAAAATTCTAGTACTAATAAATAAGTTTTTAAATATTTATGTTTTGTATTGACCGCACCCCCAATCATCTCATTTATATGTATCCAACATTATGCATTTTTAAATTCTATATGAAATGTTATTTGATAAACAATGTAGAAATTTTAATAAATATGGAGAATAAAGCTGAATGATTAAGATTCTTATATTTATGCATGAAATTAATTTAAATATTTGTAAGTAGCTACTGGAATGTGAAATTTCCTTAGGAAGGCGTATTAACTTATTTTGCCTCCAAACTTTATTACGATCCTAATATTAAAGAGTGTAACATTTTATGATTTATGTTAGCATATAATATATATCCTTTTTTTGAACCATTACTTATTAGCAATATGGCAGTGAATAATTATTGTGTCAGCAGCCATATTGGACTATTTACTCATACCTGTTTTAATTTTCTTTCATGATTATGATTATTGCAACTATGCCATGAATCGTTGTGAAGGTTTTTTTAGTCCATTAAATGTCATATTTCAGATTGAAGTATCAATAGTGTAAAGATAACCCTTTAAAATTGGAAAATATTTTTATTTTCTTGTTTAAATTCAGTGAATTTATAACAAATAGATTACAATTACAGTGTTACTCTAGACTAGCTTTAATTGCTTCATTTTTTATTTAACGGTTGTTATTTTTCAGGGGTTTGTAAGATTTATGAAGAGCACCTGAAGAAGCAGAATCCTAATACTCCTGCAATCACGTATGACATAAGCCAGCTTTTCGATTTCATCGATCAACTTGCTGATCTCTCGTGCCTAGTGTATGTATTTGTTATATTATTTGTAGATAGATTAGTTTAATTTTACGTACTTTACAGTTTACAAGTTATTAATGCAAAACCTTGTGTATGGATAAACTCCATCTGTTTATATATCAGTTTATACTTTAATTTCCGTTTAAAAATTTTATAGAAAAAAATTTACTTGTAGTAGAAAAAGGGCAGTTGTAAAAAGGATAATGTTCTATGTATTTGTCTTCGGGATGTCAGGATCATCGCTGAAGGCAATTATCCAAAAATAAGTTATTAAAGTAGTTGAGTTCTTCAAATCTATTACTATTATTGGATTCTTTTCCAAAGGCTTTTTGTGTGTTTACCAGTTACCAATTAAATACCTTTATATTTATAAGATATTATTGCCATTAATTGTATAATATAATAAGGGGTGGTATTGGGTAATATAATAGAATATAAACTATTTCAAGGAACAAAGTATTTATTTATAGTTTATTGCAATATGATTAAAATGATTCAAATAAAACCATTTATTTGAATCATTTTAATCAAAATAATTTTATTCCAATTCGCTAAATGAGTATCAACAAACTCCCTGCCCAGTTTTAATTCCCATTCCATTTAGCAAAAATCGAGGTTCGAAACTCTTGTTGGATTAGTCATGTTAATTTCACTCCTTACAGCTGCCCTATTTTTGCTGTGGAGAACTTTGTACAACGGAGTTGTTTTAGGATAGCACTTCTTATTGCATTTTAATTTTTTTGGATGTGTTCATTAATGGAAATAGGAGAACATTTAAGATTTTTGAAATTGTTTTTATCTCCGACTTGTCTCATTAGTGGCAAGTTAAATCTTGTTACATTCCAAATGGAAGGAAGAGAGAATTTTAATATTTGAAAATATATATGTAAAACTTAACATTTACTTATAAGGTTTCTTCTAGAAACTTGAATTGTGAGATTAGTCGGTCTTTTAGACAACTTGGAAGTTTACAAAAAATGGCGGTTCAGCTAACCCAGTAAAATATAGTTCTGGCTGCAAAAATTGGAGAAACACAATAGAGTTCAACCATGATGGAAATGGTCTGGGTAGATACCTATATTTTTGTCTTAGTATCCTGATCTATCACTTTTAAAAACAAAGAGCATCCTTTGTGATTATACTGAAGTATTTGTGGCTCATCATTTAAGAACTGGTATACTTTTTGCTCAAGGAAGACCTATAAAAGTGAATGAACCTATCAGTGAAGATCATCGCTAGACTGAACAGGACCATGATCTATTGACAGATTTAACAAAGTTTCTGAACCAAAGAGATATTTCACTATTAAAAAAAAAGTTCAATTTTTAAATACAGTTTCATTTTATTATTTTTAAAATTTCCCAACTACATACATATTTGGGACACCACAAATGATCTGGATATCTCATCTGTCACTTTCTGTGAGAATAACCCATATAATAGCATAGACCAACTTTTATTAAATGGATTTCTTTATACTTTTATTGTGATTATTGATTTATTTATATTAAAAAATACTTTTTTTTTTTCTAGGTATCAGAAAGGTACCAATACATACGCTCCATACAACAAAGACTGGATCAAAGAGAAGATCTACATCCTCCTCAGACGACAAGCTAACATGCCAAACTAACTCGACAATTAATTGATACAATAAAATGTACAGAACTGAGTTTATGAATATGTGCGTATTTGGATTTGATTCTGAGAACGAATATTTATTTTTAATTTTATATTTGATGTCAGAAGGTGGTTTCATTCAATTCTTTGTTGTTTGAAATAAGAAAAGGACGAACAAAAAAAAAAAAAAAATAAAGAAATATATAAGTATGTATATCGTCAAATGGTGGATTTCATCCTTTAATATTTATGGTACATTGGTAGTGATGTTAGGGCTGTTATGTGTAGATAATTTATTTTATATTGTATAGAAAACAAGTTGTTAAAATATGTTTTTTAATTTTCTTCAAAATTAATACATCAGAAGATTTTTTACGTTTGTTTAAGTTCAAAATTCATGATCTAACTCTGGCATTGTAGATTTATATAATTTTGATCTGATCCTTATAACAATACATAACAGTCTAACAGTGCTACGAGTGTACTGCTTTTTAAATAAAAGCTAAGATATTCTGACGATTACGTTTTATTTATGATGCAATATTTATATACCAAGATGTTTATTATAGCTGTTTTTTTTAGTTATTATTTGTTTTATCAGCATGTGTTAAAAACTGCAATGTGTAAGAAACTCAAAGTACAGTGTTAGATAAGCTTGATCATGCCATTTTATTATTTATTTTAGTATAATTATTTTTCTTTATTTGTGATATAAAAAAATTAATGATTGTTACATTAGCAATAATTTTGCTGTAACATTGGGATGACAAAGTTAGTCATCGGATACATGCGCTAATGTCACCTGGCAGTATTTGATACTCTTTTCTATTACATATTACTGATTGCAGTAATTTTAACTGATCTCTAAAGTGTAAATGTTTCATTGTTCTTTTAAAATTAATATTTTATGTTATTTCCATTTTCATATTATAGTAGCTGTATGAATGAAATAAATGTTTTTAAAAATATTTTAATCTATTTATTTTATTGTTAAAACCTCTCCAAGACAGACATACACATATTTTTGCATTGCATAGAGTAGGGGTATCTGGTGAGAAGGTTTAAAAAAGTTCTGGTTCAGTTTTTAGTTTTGATTTTTTTATGGTGCATGCGCATTTTAATTTGTTACTTTTGTAATTTTCTTGGATAAGAGGATCGTTAAATGTGTTTTTGGGGGTCCTGATTCAGTTTTAGAATTGGCTTTCTCATTGCTCATGTACATGCTGATTAAACTTCCAGATTTTTCTTTAGTATAGATATTATTATGTTTTAATTATGATTTTTTTATATTAATTTTTTATGGAACATATACATTCCTGACTATTAATATAGCTGACATTTTTTTCTTTAAGGACATATCCGTAGCAAGTATATAATAATAAGTTTGAAAATAGCGTCTTTGGAAACCTTATAGACTGAAATCTTACAGGAAAAAAATTAACTTCATGGTAATTCGGCATGTGCCTATTCATTCAAAAATATAATTTGAAAAAAATCTAGAAAACCTGCCAATCTACCATATTTTGAAGTAAACAGAATCAGCAGCAAACATAATACCCGAAAATAAATGATCCTCATATCCAATAAAACTATAAAAGTAATTTAAAATCGAAATGTGCGGACATAAATATTAATATAGTAAATTAGAACTCACAAAAACCTAATTAATGATACCTTTACCGAAGAATTCTGCCAAACTAATAATTAATTTGCTCTACTCAAACTTGAATAAAATGTTGATATTAGAAACTTTGAAAATCCAATGAACGATCATTAGATTGATAAAATGTACCTTTTCTCCCTTCTGAAAAAAAAATTATTTATTATAAATAAAAATAAATAAATCTACCACTACAACCCATGAAGGATTCGTACGTGCAGTATTTTATAAAGATGTACTCTGTTGCTAGACTAATGGTTGTGCAAGGAGATGATTTTGTTATAATTATGCGCAACTGCCAGATTTTCCCCCAACTAAGGGTGCCCTTGTTGAACCCATTATGAGGCTGGTTGAACCCATCTATTAATAGGCACATAGAAATAAATAAACATCTTTATTTTTGTTGTTATTCATTGTATATCTAGTTGGCATTAGCAATTGATATAGATTATCTAATAAATGTCTGATGAATAATGCTGAAATTATTTGATAAGTCATTATGGAAAGTAACATAATTATTTTCAAAATAAAATATAATTTTTATGAAACAATTGAGTCTGGTTGCATTATAATTGAAATGGAATAGGTTTCACTTGGAATGAGAAAGTTTATACTCGAGTTGAAAAAAGATTTCGATTGACTATGCCTGTAAAGGGTGTCTTGCCTCCTAGACTTTAAAAACCTTGTCCGAGTGCGGTAAAAAACCTCAAATAGTAATTAAACTATTTATTGTGAGCAAATGTTTCGCCCCACTTTGCAGGGCTAAAAAAGATACAAAGAACTAAAACAATGGAACAAATAAGATGAAATAAAAGTAAACTAAGTTAGACTAACTTATTTTAATGTGCCGACGTTTCGGCTAGAGTTTCTAGAAATAAGTTAGTCATACTTATTTGTGTTTCATTGACCGAACCCCCAACCATCTTCTCCTCATTTATCATCCACGGTCAACTATCTCTCATAATTATAAACTAAGTTATGGCTAAAAATGATGCAAAATTTGTACGAAAATAAACGAAATTGTAGGAAAATAGTACGAGTGGTGGTCAATAAAGGTACCAAAATAAAAGAAAAAAAACTATTGTTAACTAACATTTCACCTTACTTTACAGGGCGATCTAATTGAAACAAGGATGACAACTCTTAACCAAAATGTTGGTTAACAATAGTTTTTTTTACTATTTTGGTAGCTTTACTGACCACCACTCGTACTATCTTCCTGCAATCTACTTCGTACGGTCAACTATCTTCTTCCAATAAAAATGAACTAAGTAAATTAAAGTAAATAAAGTATAATGTTCAGTGAAAAGTAATAAGTGTTTATTAAGTATTAATAAACAAGAATTACAAAACGGTATTAGACAGTTAATAAAAATGAAAATAACAAATTTAATTTTAATAACTTTTGTCTATTTTTTTATTTGTTATTTCAATTTTCATTAATTGTCTATTACCTTTAATTGTACGTATTTATTGTTTATTTGTTCTTATTTAAGTTTTCATTAATTGTCTAATACCTTTAATTGTACGTAATTCTTGTTTATTTGTTGTTATTTCAGTTTTCTTTAATTTTCTAATGCTATTAATGCACGTAATTCTTGTTTATTTGTGATTTCAGTTTTCATTAATTGTCTAATACCTTTAATTATTGTACGTAATTCTTATTTATTTGTTGTTATTTCATTTTTCATTTATTGTCTAATACCTTTAATTATACGCCATTCTTGTTTATTTTTCGTTATTTCAGTTTTCATTGTCTAATACCTTTAATTGTACGTAATTTTTGTTTATTTGTTATTATTTCAGTCTTCATTGTATAATACCTTTAATTGTACGTAATTCTTGTTTATTTGTTATTTCAGTTTTAATTAATTGTCTAATACCTTTAATTGTACATAATTCTTGTTTATTTATACTTTTCATTGTACATCTCATTTTTATTTTCTTTATATTGAAAGAAGATAGTTGACCGTATGGAGTAGATTGTAGGAAGATAGTCCGGATGGCGGTCAATTAAGTTATCAAAATAGTAAAAGAGAACTGTAGTCATGAGAGATAGTTGACCGTGGATGACTTATACAAGGAGAAGATGGTTAGGTGGTGCGGTAAAATAAAACACAAATAAGTTGAAGTAACTTATTCAATTGTGCCAACGTTCTGGCCAGAATTTCTAGCCTTCATCAGTGCTAAGAACAGACGAATGAATTGACTTTATTTTTTTAAAATAAAGGTAAATAAAAGTACTTTATTAAATATTAAAGATATATCACTTTATTTTATTAATTCTATTCTGTACAATTATTTACTTTATGTCATTCTGTTTATATTTTATTTTTTATTTTCTGTATTCATTGGTTGTTGTCTTGTTCTGTTCTTAGCCCTAATGAAGGCTAGAAATTCTGGCCGAAACATTGGCACGATTAAATAAGTTAATTAAACTTATTTGTGTTTTATTATGACCACACCCCCAACCATCTTCTCCTCATAAAAGAGAACTATTTATTGTTACTGTAGCTGTTGAGTCAACCCTGAGGGTTTGGGAGCCCTCTAGGGTGTCCAAATCAGCTTCATAAAGTGGGTACCCTTAATTGGAAAAAATCTGACGATCAAGCATGATTCTGGTTTCAGTTAGAGTTGTCATCCTTGTTTCAATTAGACAGCCCTGCAAAATGAGGTGAAAAGTTGATTAACAATAGTTTTCTTTTACTATTTTGATAGCTTTATTGACCACCACCCGTACTATCCTACAATTTAATTTTCTTTGTACCTTAGTTTACTTTTATTTCACGTTATCTATTCTCTTACTTTGTTACATTATTTTAGTTGTTTTTATCTTTTTTAGCCCCGATGAAGCCCTGCAGAGTGGAGCAAAATGTTGGTTCACAATAAATAGTTCCAATTACTATCTGAGTTGTTTTGACCGCACTTGGACTATCTTCTTTTAATATACTACGCACTTTCAGTCAGCGATCTTCCAATGAGGAAATTTTAATTTTATTGAATAATTCATTTTTCCAACATTACTTAACAGCTTTATGAAATATTCAGGAGAGGTTTGATGTAGTTCTTATCATTTTTAATTTCAAGGAAGGTAGTAAAACCTAGTTTCGTCCCATTAATTGTATTCTCATAAAGTGTACTTATTTAACCCATATGATTCCTCTGCTCCGAAAATGGAGCAATAATTAAATAACTTTTATATCTTATTGTAATTAGTCCTTTTGCTGAAATGAGAGATTATATTAATTTTTGTAGTCCAGATAATAGATTACAATCAATGCTTCACCTAATAATCCTGTTTGAAATTTCTGTCTAAACATAAGTATTTTCAAAGTATGAAGGAGATGGTTAGGGTGCAGTCAAAAATGAACAAAAAAAGAAAATTATATAAAAATAAAATCTATAATAACAAGTATATATATAAAAAAATTAAATATTTTTTAATTACGCCATTTTCCAATTTCAGACGCTTTTTAAATATTGCTCGATTTAAAAGTTTCCTCTTCCCGTTTGAAGCAAATATTTCAAAAGTGATATAGGAATGTCACTCCCTGGTAGCTTGGTGGTGCGAGTCTGGTCGGGAAGGATGGTCATTTTTTTTGTTATGATCTCTTGTGAGATTGTGAAATGTTTTACATCGACCAACCTACTCGCTATACTTATTTTGATTTCTCATTGTTCATTTTTATATAAATTTCTTTTCACTCATATTTACATAATTTTTAATCCTACTTTAGTTTACTTTTTTTGTATCTTATTATCCTACATTGTCAAGATATTTATGTTTTTTTTTTTGCCCTGATGAAACCCTACAAAGTGGGGCGAAACGTCAGCAAATAATTAGTTATTAACTATTGTTTGTTTCTTTTTGCCCCTCCCTCCAACCATCTTCTTATTCAGTTATGGTCAATAATTTTTAATGAGGTGTGATTAGTTGACCGTAGATTAATATAAGAAGATGCTCGGGGGTGCGGTCAGCAAATATAAATTTATTTGTTTGTGCCGGCCTTTCGACCTGAATTTCAGGCCTTCACCAGGACAAAAAAGAAAGAGATAAGGACCATCACGCAGAGAAATATAATAATGAAGGAAACTAAAAAAAAAAAATTTAGAAGTATACATAACAATGAATTAAAAGTTGGCACAAATAAGTTTTTGTTTATTTGTGTTCATTTGCTTATTGCTCCCTGGACCATCTTCTCTTCATGCCAATCATTTGTATATATAATTCTAATTTTCAGCATAATAAATCAATAAAAGTAAATAATTTTTTTTATAATATAATATTTCAGGTATTTGAGTTTTCTTAGTACATTATCTTTTAATTTGGGTACTAGGGAGAGATGAACAAAATTAGCTATGGTTAAAACTAATATCTAAAAATGCCCTTATTTATGAACCATTGATAAATAAATACCGTATCCTAGGCAATTTTAGATATTAGTTTCAACTTTAGCTAATTTTTGCCCATCTCTTTCACTAGTCTTACATTTTCATTTATTTTTAGAACATATACAGTCTAAATAAATCTTTCTCTAATTGAATTGTTTGAAAGGCGTTCAGAGAAGGATTTTATGTTGATATGTCATGTAACCTTCTATAATTTTTATTATGTTCCTTTTTTTTGCGCTTCTTTATCCAACATACAATAATCCTATTTTCCATCTTAATAAAGTAAAATAGACTTGATTTGCTGCAACTATCAACCGTAAGTAATTTCATAAAGTTAATAAAAAATAAAACATTCCACAGCCTACTAGTTTTCGCGGGTTTTTTATGCCGCCTTTTTCCCAGTACTGGATTGTATACGTCGGTCTCCTAGTACCAGCATCAAGTTAAGTTGCTTTTTTAGCAAATGCGTTTGTTATCTCGCTCAGTGGGTTACTTGTGTTTTCGATAATTTTCAATGTCAATTAGTTCTTTCAATTTAATTCTGCATTTTGCTTCGGAAGATTTACGTACTTCAAGGTTGCCATGTCTACAACAGGTTCAATTTTTGTTTACTTTCACTTCATTATTCTATACACCATAATCCTAATTTCCATCTTTATGAACTAAAATAGTCAAGTTATCTATACATACAGTATATGTATTACATACCAGATATGTATAGATATCTTGACTATGTATATATATTGGTATGTATCATTCGGTCTGTTTACATGCATTTTTTTTCAATATGTTCTATTTTGCCATGGGAAGGTTTATAGATGAATGAAATCCTTGCAGTCCTGAAGAAAATATATTTTGAAGAAAATTAAGAGTTTAATATAATAAAATGAATTAGTGGACTTTTTTTTACTCCTAAAAAAATATTTTACAACTCTTTAATATGTTTATCAGTCTTAGTTGTTTGGATATAGTACTAATATTGAAGCACCGTGAGAGTTTTTGTTTCAAAACTATATATGTTACTAAATCTTAATGTTATTTATTATTATTATTTATTATTATTATTATTATCTTTACTTAAACCACTGCAAAGTGTAGTGTAGATTGGTTGAGTAATGTTGAAGCTATTAATATATTTTAAAAAATAATTATAATTGCAACTTTATAATATGTATTGGTTCAATTTATGTTACCAAAACATATTAATAAAGAATTTCAAAATGTTTAATTTTAACTAAAAAATATAATAAACTATCGATTTTATTCATTAAATATAATCCTCAAATTTACAGCGTAAATCGATGATACCAACCGATATGCCATTTATTTCAACCTTTCTTTTAGTACAAGAGCCGGGAAGAAAAAAAGGCAGTTATCTCACCCCAATTTTTTATTACTTTAATGAAAACTAGGTATAATTATTAGTCAAAATTGATGTGTCTGCCAAGTATAGGTATGGGGAATAAAAAATGGCGGCTGTTTCAAAACCTTAAAAAACACTAATTTTTCATTCGGAGCTCTATATCTTTAAAACTACCAACATCACTAGGAGATATAAGAGAACATTATTTTAAGAAGAGTAAATTTACTGAAATATTAGCCCTAATCGAGCTATTTACGTCCAATAGTTCTCGAATTATAGCTTTTTAAAAAGCAAAATTTCTTTAAAATCTACTGAAAGATTAGTAATTAGATAATTTTTTTTTTAAAATTTATATATCAGGAGCTATGTGACGTACAGATATCTATAAGCACTCAAATCAAAGTTAGTTTAATGGACTATAAAGAAGTTTATGACCTTTACCTTCGTAGGAATAGTAATTTTCATGATATTTACTAAAATAAATTGATTTATAGTTGTTCAGACAATAAGTTTGATTTATGAAAAACTTTATTTGAGAAATCATTGGACGTACAGATGTCTGCCAGCGCTCAAATTAAAGCTAGTTAAATTAACTACAAAATAGTTAATTATGTTTATCTTTGTAGGAGTAGTAGTTTTTATGATATTTGAGGAAATAAATTCAAAAATGTTAATTTCTAGTTTTTCATATAAAATGTTGGATTTTTGAAAAAATATATCTCTAAATATATCTCTAGATCCTTAGACGCACATATGTCTGCCAACACTCAAAATAAAGGAAATTTAACTTACTATAAAGTAGTTTATGACACGTATCTTCGTAGGGTTAGTAGTTTTTATGATATTCACATATGACTGTAAATTTGGCAAATGAAAATTTGTCCGAACAACTATAAATCAATTTATTTTAGCAAATTTCATGTAAACTATTACTTCTACGAAGATAAACATCATAAACTACTTTATAGCTTTAATTTTAGTGCTAATAGACATCTGTACGTCAAATGGTTTTTGAGATATAATGTTTTCAAAATAAATTCACTAACTACTGATCTTTCAGTACGTTCCATATATTTTTATGAAATGTTGCTTTTTAAAAAGCTATATCTCGAAAACTATTTAACGTCAATAACTCTATTACGGCTCATATATTAGCAAATTTACTCTTCTTTAAATGAAGTTCTCTTAGGTTTTCTTGTGTTGTTCCTTTTTTAAGATATAGAGCTCCGAATGAAAAATTAGTTTTTTTTTTATCGCTTTGAAACAGCCGCCATTTTTTATTCCCTCTACCTATACTTGGCAGACTCATCAAGTTTGACTATTAATGATACATAGTTTTCATTAAAGTAATAAAAAATTGGGGTGAGATAACTTCCTTTTTTTTTCCTCTTGAGCTCTTGTAATATACCTCAAGTCCTAATAATGTGCATTTTGTCGTGCGGACTGGAGAAGTTAAAGAAAAAAGTGGAAAATATATGCCCTCGCTGCTAAATTAATTATAAAGTTGTATAGCTTTGATAAATGCAGGATGTAGAATTTTTTTTCTTTTGATTAAAATTTGTTGAATAGAAAAAACTTAATTCTGAAATAAAATCCCTTAAGAATAACATAATAATTCCAAAATAAATAAAAACATTTCTGGCGAAAAGTGCCCTTACAATTTTATATTTATTTGTGGGAATGTTTTTTTGTTCATATGTACTCTGTTAAACAGTATAAAAAAGAAAAATAAATCTTTAATTCTATATTAATGGACTGCAAATATCATCGCTATGTAAACTAAATTCTTTCATCAAAAACAAATTAAAAGAGTTAATTTCAGAATTATTGGAAATAAAACTACTACTGTTTTAATAAATAAATTTTGTCCTATTTTGTCTCAAAACATTTTTTATTCCCTTTAAAACAATTTTTATCCTTTTTCTCTAAACTTTATTCTTTTTAAACTTTCGACCACTTAGGTCATTTTCAAGGATTCCTTATTTTGTTTTCATTTTTTCCTTTAAAATTCTTTAAATGCCTGCTAATTGCCTTTGTCCCATAAATTCTTCTATAAAATTCCTTCCCAAATTTAAAACTTTTATTAACCACTTTTTCTTACTACTATTTTCAGTACAGCAGTATTTATAGTAAAGCTGTTTGGAGTTTGCAAATGAAAATAGTAGTAAGAAAAAGTGGTTAATAAAAGTTTTAAATTTGGGAAGGAATTTTATAGAAGAATTTATGGGACAAAGGCAATTAGCCGGCATTTAAAGAATTTTAAAGGAAAAAATGAAAACAAAATAAGGAATCCTTGAAAATGACCTAAGTGGTCGAAACGTCGGAAGTTTAAAAAGAATAAAGTTTAGAGAAAAAGCATCAAAATTGTTTTAAAGAAACTAAACCACTCTCAAACAAGTATATTAATAAAAAATAAATCTAATTTTTTATTCCTTTATAAGTCCGACGTTTCGAGCAATTCGGCCATCCTCAAGGACAATCTTAGTACAATTTTAGAACCACATCGTCGAAAAAACTATTTCATACAGGCTATTCTACCCAGGTCATTTATACTAGTCCACAAATTATCCTGATTAGTCGAACGTTCGCATCAAATTAAATATTAAAACTTTTTATCTCAGTCAACCATTGATTGTTGTGATAAATTTTAACAAAGAATATTGACTGTGATAAAAAGTTTCAAATTTTAATTTAATCTGAACGATTCACTAATTAGGATAATTTATAGACTGATATAAATGGCCTGGGAAGAATATCCTGCATGAAATAGTTTTTAAATGATGTGGTTCTAAAATTGTATTAAGGTTGAAACGCCGGACTCGTAAAGGAATAAAAAATGTTTTGAGACTGAAATAGGATAAAACTTGTTTATTTAAACAATATTAACCAGTATCAAGAATGTATAAGTATTATTAATAAAACTACTACTTTAATATATAAATAAATAAAAATAGATTTAAAATGCTTGAACTGAGTAAAGGAAGGTTACAAGTGAGGTTGTAATAAAAGTGTATAAATAGTGGTAAAAGAGAAATAATTTGACTGTGATTTTTAATGTATTTTTGACTTATTAGGTAATTAAACAAATGTGAGATATACTGATTAACAAAAAATAAGTTTACCTAATGGTTTT
>NW_027107023.1:242537-250090 GCF_000696795.3 Halyomorpha halys | reverse complement strand
CATACATATAATGGAAACTTTTTGTAGTAGATTGTCCCTGAAGATGGCCGAATTGGCCGAAACGTTGGACGTGTAAATGAAATAAATGTTTTGAGACTATAATTTGGATAGTTTTTGAATTATTTAGTAAAAAATTGCCAGTCTCAAGAAAGAATTTTAAGATTATAAATATTAACCAGTCTCAAGAATGTATAAGGATTATTAATAAAACTACTACTTTAATATATAAATAAATAAAAAATAGATGTGTACCACCGCAACCCATGGAGAGTGAGAAATGCAGTACTTTATAGGGAAGTACTGTTACTAGATCAATGGTTGTGCAAGGAGGTGATTTGGTCCTGAAGTAAGGGTAGACCTCGGAGGGCTTCCGACCCCACATGGTTGACTCACGGCTACAGTAACAATAAATAATTATCTTCCACAGCCGGATTCGAACCCCTTGAAGTTAGTTTCACCGTGCCTTACCACTGAGCCACGCCTTTTTCAATATTTATTCACCCAATCTTTTCTTGATAACAAATTATACAAAGCTTATGAAACAGGTTTTTTTGAATCTGATTGGCAATAAGAAAACACTGAAAAGCCAAAAGTGAAGTATCTGATTTCGCTGAAGTAGCAAAAGAAAGTATAGCTTTTTCAAAATTAGAATTGCTAGAAAACGAGTGTAAGGTGTTTGCTAGAACAGGATAAAAATACCTTTGTGTTTCTTTTAAGACCTTGAGCATAATCTAGTCAAAACGCTTCGGGGTATAAGCAGCAAACTATGGAGAAAGAGGGGGAGTTGGAAATCGTTAAAGTTTCTCAGTAATCGTTGTATATTTTAGGAATTTATATCTTTTAAAATTAAATTTTACTATAAGATTGGTGTGAATTTAATTTTACACCTTTTTATGGAAATATGGTTAAATATACCCTCATCCCTTTGTTAAAATATCTTGTTGGAACTCAGGATAGGCCTCTCATATTCACAGAATTACCAATAGGAAAGCAGATAAAGGAAAAAACTAATTTTTCAAATATTCTATATTCTATATTCTATATATTTTTCAAAACATTAATATCCCAAAATAAATTGATTAAAGTATAAATAAGTTCACTTACGCCTCATCCCTTTTACTATGAAAGCTCAGTAGAAAAAAAGTCAGTTATTTCACCTAAAATTTTTATTTCCTTAACGAAAACTAGGTATTGTTAGTACACAAAATTGATGAGTCTGCCAAGTATAATTATGAAGAATTAAAAATGGTGGCTGTTGGAAATCCTAAAAAAAAAAACCTAAAAGAACTACATTTAAAATTGAGTAAATTTGCCAACTTTACAACAGTTAAAATGAGCCCTGACAGAAGTGTTTACGGTCAGCTCTTGATCGAGTTTTTTAAAAAGCAACATTTCATAAAATATATTCTGAAAAATAAGTAGTCAGTGAATTAATTTTGGGAAATCTATATCTCAGGAGCCGTATATACTAGACGTATAGATTTTTATTAACACTTATATAAAAGCTGGTTTAATGTACTATAAATTAATTTATGATGAAGTATAGTTATGGTGAATAGAAAATTGCTGTTTCAAAAATTTAACAAAAAAAAAAAAAAGTTGTTCATTCAGAGCTGATTTGGTAATTATTTTGGAAAGTATCATGAAAACTACTATTCCTACGAAAATAAAGGTAATAATTTACTTTATAGTTCATTAAAATAGCTTTGATATGAATGCTAATCGACATCTATACGTCTCATGGTTCCTGAGGTATAGATGTCCCAAAATAAATTCGCCAGCTACTGATTTTTCAGTGCATTTTTATATGAAATGTTTCTTTTTAAAAAGCTATATCTCGAGAACTATTGAACGTAAACAGCTCTGTTAGGGCTCATATTTTAGCAAATTTACTCTTATTGAAATGTTCTATTAGCTTGTTTGTAGTTTTAATGATATGTAGCTCCGATTGGAAAAATATATTTTTTAACATTTGGACAGAGCCGCAATTTTTTATTCCCCCTACCTATACTTGGCAAAATCATAAATTTTGATTACCGAATATAAGTAGTTGTCATTAAAATAATCAAAAATTGGAATGAATTTATAACTGATTTGTTTTCCTCTTCGGCTCTTGGATTATCCCGTATGGAAATACCTAGGCAACTGATTCCAAGCTGGTTGGTATGTTCTTTTCTAATTACTAGGTTGTATTGTACATGTTGTATGTTATTATATTATATTTACCAAAATTCACAACCTACTGATTTTTCAGTGCATTTCTATGAAATGTTGCTTTTTTATAAAAAGTATATCTTGGAAACTGGGAGCGCATTGGTACTATGGTAAGGCACGAGGCTCCTAACTCCAAGGACCCGAGTTGGAATCCGGCTGGGCAGAAAATAGTTTTCTGTTACACTAGCCGTGAGTCTACCCTGTGGGTTCTGGTTCAACTCTGCCTCATAAAGTGAGTACTGTTAATTGGGCAAAAATCTGGCGTTCGAGCGTAATTCTGACAAAATCACTTCCTTGCACAACCGTTGCTCTAGTACTTACAAAGTACTGAACCCCTGACTCTTCATGAGTTGTATTGGTACAGATTTCAATTTTATCTTACAAAATATCTACTACGAAACTATTGAATGTAAATAGCTCTCTTAGGACTCCTATTTTAGCAAATTCACTCTACTTAAATGATGTTTTCTTAGGTTTTAAATATTAAAGGTAGTTTTAAATGTATGGCGAACGAAAAATGATTTTTTTTTTTTTATGATTTAGCAAAACCTCCATTTTATATTCCCCTAATCATGGTTGGCAGAGTCTTTATTTAAAATAATAAAAAAATGGAGTGAAATGATTGACTTGGGCTCTTAGACTGTATGGAGTTCTATATATTTGACCAATTGTAGAAAACTTAAAAGAATTCAAAATGTAACTATAGGAATTATAAACTGCATAAAAATAACCAACTCACCAAATTGTCTCAAAACGAACAGCTACATATTTCGATGAAACAATCCATTAATAACAGAAATTGGAAACTACAATATCCAACCTAAAACGCTACTTTTAAAAAAGAACGAAACATGTTTTGCTATGTTAATATTGTTCATTTATTTATTTAATTTTTTCATTCTCTATATGTACATTATTTTTTATTTAAATTTATTCTTATGTAATCACTCAATGTTTTGGATAATTTATAAATTAAATACAACATTATTATGTTATTTTTATGTAACCTAATATTGTTTGATTGTAAGGCTGGGACTCCGTAATCATGTAATGCTAGATCTACATGTAATCTGTAATCATGTAACGCTTGATCTACATGTTTGCCACTTGCCGCAAATCCAATACTTGTCCAAATGCTTTGTTAACAAGCAAACGTCGGTATCCTCACGCTTGGATGTTCTTTTGACTTTTGTCGACTATATCATTCGACTTTCATTATAAAAAATAAATGAAATATTTTTTTTTATTTAATGTTATTTACAACTGTACAAATAATAAATACAATAAGTTAATATGTTGTATGTTTCATTTACACTTGAAAATCTTGGGAAGGAACCACCCATTGGTGGTACTTCAAACATTAATTTAAATTAGAAGGTCCCGTGGCCATCTTCTTTTCAGACGCCTCGGAGGATTATCAGGGATTGTTAAGGATTAGAGATTAAGAATTAATGGGTTAGGAGTTTGGAGTGAAAAGACGAATATCTGTTTTGGGTCAAATCTGCAACGAATGGGATGTTAAGGTCTTTGTGGATGAGTTTATTTGTAACGTAATAAGGAGAATCAAGGATTTTAGGTAGGATTTTGGATTGTAAGGATTGGATGCGGGAGGAATTTGATTTGGTAGAGCCCCAGAGCTCAATTCCATATGTCCAAATTTGTCTGATTATCGTAGTGTATAATACTTTGATGTAGTGAATGTGAAGTTTAGAGCGTTTGTCAAGTAGATGTTGTAGCAATCGGAATCTACGAGCAGTTAAATATTGAATCCAAAGGTTGAGGGAGTTATTTAATTAATTAAAACACGGAGAGTGTAAATGTTCATCCGTTAGCAGTTCTAAAACAATTCAAACAGAAAATAAACAAATGGATTTGTACCCAAAAGCCTAATTCCAATGGGTCGTTCGCAAATTCAAGCAAACTTGCACCAGGCAATGCAAATAACTTTTCTACAAGCTTTCGCTTGCGATAATTTTCTATTGTTGGTTGAAAGTGTAAATGCACTTTTGCATGTGCATCGCTAAACCTTTTTATGTCTTTTAGTCTTTTAGTTACAATTAGTGCAAAGAGACACTCGCCTGAATATGTAGCTATGCATTTTTTTTTCATTTCACGATCTAACCCCTCTTCCTGGTGCGAACCCCCATCTAACCCACAAGCGTGCTGCGACGGACATTAAATAGTTAGTTCTTTTTTGACCGCAACCCTATTTTCTTATATATAAAGTTATACAGTCAACTATATATATATTGTAGGAATTTGTTACAGTTTTTTAGACCTAATTTATGAGGATTTGAGCCTCGTTATGTTTTTCTAATTTTTAGTGAATAAAAAATCATTTAATAGGGACAGTAATACTTTATTCTTATTCTTCAAAAGCGACAAATAGGTTGGCATATAATTATAAAAAATATGTATACTTTCTACTCAGTTTCAGCTTCTGGTCAAAAAAACTTAATTTTGTTAATAACTTTTTTTTACCGAAAAAATCAGAACAGCCTTCAACTTCAACTTTCACTATTAATAAAATAAACCGATTTTTTTTTTTTGTTAATGGCTAGATTAAAACCCTTATCCGTACTTGATACATCAATAAGCTTGGAGTTGTATATCTGTCAATCTTTATCCTTGAAACGAGTAATTTATTTATGATGGAATCTACAATTTATTACATCCCGAAATATTTACCGAAGCATTTCATTAAGAAATTTTGCAAATAAAGTCAGACCAATAAAGTCCAATAGATACACATAACAAATCCTAGCTATTAATTTCTCATCGATATTTATGCAAGCGGTTGAGCGTCATTCCCCTTTCAAAATAGTTTAATTTTATAATAAGGTTTGAAAGAGTTTATCTACTTTTGGGAAAATCTGAAATAAGAATTATGATGAGGTGTCGATAATTGGCTGTAGATTAATATGTGGAGAAGATAGCTGGGGGGCGCGGTTATCAAATAAATAAAAACTATTCATGCCCACATTTCGACTGAATTTCAGGTCTTCATAAGGAATAAAAAACAAAAAAGAGATAACAACCATCATTCAGAGAAACAAAAATAAACAAACAAATCTGGAAATATACATAACAATGATTGTTTTCATTTTTAACACACACAATTTTGATCCAATATACTCTCAACTTTTATTTTCAGAAACTCCCCAACGTTTCGGCCCTCAGGCCATTTTCAAGGATACAACCTTAAATATTGATGTCATGTTCTTTAAAATCTTTTCTGCAGGCTAATTGCCCATGTCATACATAACTTTTTATGTCTTAAATTTAAAAACTTTTTCACACAAATATTCTTCTCTTTTTCCACTTACAAACATCAATTATAACAGTGTTTATTTTATTATTTTCTTTTTTTCACCTAGGCTGAGAACATTTATAATATTATTTGGGATTTCCATATTTGTTAAATTTTCCATCAAATTCATCTTATATAGATCTTCATATTTAATGATAATTTCTCTATTACTATTATTTTCAGAAAATTAAAATTTTGTTGGGATATTATTGCTAGAGATAAATGTTTTGTTCAGATCCTTTTTCAAGTTATCTTTATTATAGGGTTTATTAATTTTAACTTTTACTATTGTTTAAAATAGTTTTTATTAAAAAAAAAAAAGCTGACTCCGTAACTTCCCCCCACCAGTTTACCAACAATCCTCGTAAACTAAAACTATATAATATAATAACATAGAAAATAAGAACAATAAAGAAAAATTATTTACAATAAAAACAAATCCTATATACTTATCATTGAAAAAACTCACAAGTTCCCTTAATAAACGCTAAATAGATAATTTAAACTTAATAATAGAACAAGTTAGAATGAAAAAGAAATTATTTACAAATAACCAAAACATAGCATGAAAGAGACAATATTTACAAAAATCAATAACAATCTTAAAACAAAACAATAAATAGAATAAGTTAAATTTTCTGTAATACAATCTAGTAAGAGAACACTTCAGTTTTTATATTGTCATTGCCGGAAGTTTTAATTCTTCAATATGGACAGTTCTCCTCTTTTTGGGTTCTCTGATACTTTCTATTGTAACAATATTGTGTTCCCTTATAATAATCAACCTGAATGGACCCTCGTATCGCTGTATCTCTTTACCCCTGTTATATCCCAACTTCCTATATACGATCGTCCCGATTTTGATTGCTCCCATCCTATCTGTGACCTTTAAATTCTCCCGAGTTACCCTCCTGGATTTTTCCTTTTCCATTCTTCCCCGGGCCTTTTCCCATAACTTTCTTCGAGCAACATGGTTGTTGTGTATTTCTTCTCCGTTTGTGCCGTGCACTTATAGTCCCGCTGATGTCCTCGAAGCCCAAAGAGTACCTCAAATGGTGAAAATCCTGTAACTGTATGTACATAATGATTGTATGCCATAATCCTCTGAGGCATTGTCTTCTTCATTCCCCACTAAAAGTATCTTCTCTTATAAGACGCTTGCAGGGTCTCCGAGATTCCGCGATGATTGGTTTTGCCCTGATGATACGCGACAGTCATTTCTCTCTGGCGTTCGTCTTCTGGTTTTCACCATCAGCATGCATCGGGCGAATGTCCTGTCCATTCCTATGCGCTCATAGCACCATTGCCGCTTAGTCTTCTCCCAAACGGTTTCATTTCCCACGTACAGGTGACACTTTTTTCCAGGCTTAGAGGCATTATTCAAGGTTCTACAGATCTGTTCATTCTTCACGCCTGGCTGCGACCAAATCGTTGTGATATTGCTTCTCCCATAATTGCTGCACTCAACTTTGAGCAATCCAGTGGTCCTGGTCTTCCATACAATCTGCCGCCTCTTGTCGTTTATTATATCCTCCAATTCCTCAATATCTGCTGGTCTTTCTTTATCCGAGCTCTCTTTACACGAAGATTCTTCCCTATCCTCTTCCTCCACCACATTCCGTTCTTCTTCCTCTCCCGGTGTCCACTCCCGCAGGAATTGTAGACGGTTCTCCGGCCTCTTCTTCTACTGCATTTACAGTAATTGCTCGAGACAACCAATTGGCTACGACATTTTCTTTTCCTGGTTTATAGATTATTTCTAAGTTATATTGTGCCAGGAGCTACTTCCAACGCGTAATCCTTGCCTTCGTATTACTTCAACATCCCCACCCATTGAAGAGGCCTATGGTCAGTGTGTATCCTAAACGTTCTACCAAACACATAAAGTCTAAAGTGGTTTACAGCCCACACTATTCCCAAGAGCTCTCGTTCCAGTGCGCTGTATTTGGTCTCCGTCTCTGTCAGGCGCCTACTGGCATATGCCACTGGGCGACCTCCCCCTTTACCATCCTGACAACACCGCTCCCAA
>NW_027107023.1:229294-241438 GCF_000696795.3 Halyomorpha halys | reverse complement strand
CAGGGTGATTAATTTACAATAACATTTCTGAATCTTGGGCATTTTATCTCCATCACACAGCTTTTGCAAGGCTTCTCGGCACATGATGGTGTTGGAACTGCCGGTGTCCACCAGGCACCTCACTCCAGCTATCTCTATTATAGGCAGACCGCCGCTCTTTTCTCTCACATTATAATTCAGCAGTGTGCGGTCGCCTCTCCGCTGACAACCCCTTCAGATGTCAGATGTCTCGAGTCTTCCTCTCTCCAGTCCCTCGTCTCCATTCTCCTCCGTTCCCTCGCTTCCATCCTCTTGTTTCTACCTTCTCCACTAGACTACCTCGGTTCCTTGGCTCCTCGACTTCTTCTTCGGTCTCCGATGCTCCTGATGCTTGCTTAGATTCATCTGAAGATCTAGTGAACCTACGGTGGCTTCTCCATATCTGTTGGGCGTTGATCTCCATTGGTTCGCCCCGGCCCACATCTCTTCTTCGGTACAAATATGGGCACTGTTTGGCTATGTGCCCCTCATCGCCACATTCAAAGCACCTCGTGCGAGGGTAATGCGCCACTAAATGCCCAATTTTACCACATCCGTGACACTTACGGTCGTCCCGCCGACTATTGTTTCTGAGTTTAACGAGGCTTCTTCTATTTTCTTGGTCCATAGCTCCCTCTCTTCTACCATTTCCGTGTTCTCTCCTCCTCCCCAAGGGTTGGGCATGTTTCTTGGCCGTTGGTATTCTATCCCAGTCCACCCTGGTTCTTCTACTTCCATTCGGGCGTCTACCTCTCTAGCGCTTGCTCCTATGCGATCTTGGGCTATTTCCACAAACGAGCGCTCTCTCGGAAATCCTTCCTTCTTCCCTAGATCTTTTGCCAACTGTATCTTTAGCACCAGGGATAAGAATTGCATCCGGCCCTGTACCTGAATTGTTTCCATCATTTCGCTCTGTTTATCTTGAATTTTGTTAAAGCGTGCCAGGAGTTCCTCTGCATATTGCCCACTAGACTGTTTCGGTTTCTTTGTCTCTCGGATCATCATGAATATGTCTTCCTCTGGGGCCCACCGTCCTCCTCCAAACGCCTTCTTTAATCTTTACTTGATCCAAGGGGTCTCTTCGTCACTCTGAATCTGATTTAGGATGCTCCTCTTGACTCTGCAGACGACCGCTGCTTTTAAAGCTTCCGCATCTTCACTATCGAGTAGACTTTCGATAGACAGCTGACTCAGACCGTAGCTTATATAATATAATAGCTACTTCTATTGTTATTAATAGATTATTTTCTATCTAATTCATTGTTATATATTTCAAGAGTTGTTTGTTTATTATTTTATTTTATTTTTTATGTTTCTCTGAATGATGGTTGTTATCGATACGTCGGCATGAATAAATAGTTATTTGCTGACCGCAAATACCATCTTCTCTATAAATAAGAATTATGGATTAATTTTTATTCTAAAATCAGAAATAAAAAAAAAGTTTTATATGTACTTAGTACAGTCTTCTCACCATTTCTACTTGTTGCTTGCTCTATGGATGATTCTGGTGACATTTTAATATTTTTTAAGCTTGAATAGAATGCAAACAAATGCTTTGTCCAACAGAGGTGCCGCGATTTTTTTTATCCTAAAAAGGGTGCCATGGCGAAAAATGTTTGGGGACCGCTGCTATACGTGAATGTTACACTCGCGAACGTTTAACAAAGAAGACGGAAGCGATTAAGATACTTTAGAGAAAAAACCTGCCTGAGAGCAAGCAATTAGCTCTATACTTTCAGGAATTGTAAATAATAAGATGGAAGAATGCAATATAGGCTGTGGCCATGTTTTCAAAGCAAGGTTTCTCTAACCGTTCTGGTTTATAAGACACCATTACTAACTGCATTTATAACCTTCATTATCCTGTTTCCTTTCCCACATTTCGGCAATTAGAGTAATCTTAAACGTGGCAGGTTACGGTCATCATATTGGATAAACAGCATCATCATATAAGCAGTAATTATTTAAAACATTGAACTAGTGAGGACTCTCATTTTATGGAAATATCGAGTTATTGTTGGGAAACGTTAATTTTAGTTCGAGTTATCTCTGACCTGCAATATACACGAAGTTTATAATATTGCGTGAGAATATATCGGTACAATAATGACATAAAAAATAAAGAAAAGGACCAAAATAAAACAGTATGCATACAAAAATAAACATACTTTTGATTTTGATAACACAATGATTTTACACAGAGAAAAAAAATAATTAAAACCATTTATATATCAGAAAACATTACCACCCAAATCCACTTGTTTCTAACCTGGCTTCTCCTTCATTACCTAATAATCCTCCTAGGCGTCTGAAAAGAAGATGGCCTCGAGATCTTCTTCTCTAGAAATGTTATTGGAGTTCTATCAGTGGGTAGATTCTCCACATGTTTTTATCATGTTACTATGTCACGTACAGCAAATTTACTTGTTGTATATATGTGTATACAGTTGTAAATATCAATAAATAAATTATTAAAAAAAAAAAAAAAACAGTTATACAGTTAATTTGTCAAATACAAACAAATATTATGCGGAGAGATATGTAAAATTAATTTATGAATAATATAATTGAGTTTTAGATAGTTATTTGTGACTAAATTTTATAGGATTTTTAATTAAAAAAAAAGACAAAAGGTAGTGTAAAATAAAATTATAATATACCAATTATAATATATAATATGTGATATGATAATGATAGTTAAATGCAAAAGTTATGAAGAATAAAATTTATTTTTATGTAGTTTTATGTATATTAGTATAGCAAATGGTTTTCGAAGGTAGACCGGCTCCACAATAATATCAATAAATAATCAACGAGCTGAGATAGACCAACGTATAACACTGTGCGAACGGGCCCTCTTCTCTCTGTCAAGACTGAAATCCTGAAAGATCACTAAAAATTTGGAGCAAAGGGCGTACAATGCCATCATAAAGCCAGCTCTTATATACCTAGACCTTGACTCTAACATGTACCCTAGAAGGCAGAGTCCAGAAATTTGAAAGGAAAGTCCTCCGTTAATTACAGGAGCGATCTGGGATCAGATCCTTAACACATGGAGGAGAAGAACTAACTGGGAACTGCTTTCAGAGACAGTTTAGTCAATATTTCATCATATGAAGGCAAGGAGGTTAAGTTGTGACATGCTCGAAGCAATCCACCAGGACGCCTCTACTCAACAATTAAGGCTAGTATAGTTTGCGAGGGACGTGTTAGGCCAAAAATCAGATGGATAGACAGAATCAACAATAGCTGCATGCAGCAAACGGGGAAGGCAGGCGTAGAAAGTGGGCCGTCTGTGGCTAAGAGAGATGAGGTGTAGGTATTTGCAACTTGAGAACTGCATTGACGCTGGTTGGAATGAAACTTTGTACTCCACCATGTTGGTAAAATATAGTGGTACACTGTAGATAACTCTTACGTATCTCAGTAATGACCGGGAAGGGGGTCAAGGATAAAAAAGCAGGCTTAGAGAATATTTGCTTGGGCGGCCAAAGGTCTGAAGAGCCAACCGAAAAAATAATACTTGTTACGGGGTCATCTTCTGTATTTTCGATTTTGTTTGTTGTTTAAATAAGTAAAACCTTTTGGTTTTCAACGCCTAATTTTAGATTTTATTTCGTTTATTATTTTGAATAAAGAATCTTTATTAAATGAATCAAAACTTGTACCCTTTTTTGTCTCAACAGTTTTTATTTTTCACCAGTCCTGGACTGGTGAAAAATAAAAAGTGTTGAGACAAAAAAGGATACAAGTTTTGATTTATTTAATAAATAATTACCTTGTCTCAAAAAATTGAAATAATATAATTAAAGAATCTTTATTCATGTTAATTATCTCAGACAGCCGCATAATCATTTTCATTTACGTACAAGATGCAGGCCTAGAGGGAACACTCATGACGTTACACAGCTGCAGAAACTATTGCAATCGAATTCCTTGCATACACAAATGCATCGAGTCAAGGTCGTACTCAGGTTCAAAACTGACGGGAGCAAGTCATTCATGGTCGTTCAGTTTGTGAGATTTTAGCACGGAAAAGGCGAATAAAACCAAAATTATATAACAGTGCTTTGTTTGTTATTGCAATTGTTTGCTTGAAAATAAAATTATTAAATTTATAAATTGGTGGAGAAGATGGTAAGGGGGTGTGCGGTCAGCAAATAAAAAAGAAAATATTTATTCCCTCCGACGTTTCGACCTGAATTTCAGGTCTTCATCAGAGATTTTGGCTAAACTAAAAATTATCAGTTTATATGAACAATAGTCACTGGAAAAAAAAATCCTCCAAAACTTAAGGTGTAAAATTTCCTAGTAAAATAGTCTTGAACAATTTGAGATGACACGAATATGATTTATTATATAGAAAAAAAAATGCTGACCTTTACCACAAGCCAATTGGTATTCAATAACCATGAACAAAATTTCTGCAATTTCTAATAAAACCTTATAACTCTCATTATCAACAATACATTAATATATTGTTGATAAACAGAGTTATATGTTTAAATAAATAAATTTAAATTTTATCTATTTTAGTCTCAAAACATTTTATTCTCTTTATAAGTCCGACGTTTCGGCCTATTCCGCCATCATAGTATTTTCAAAATCAAAAGTATGCTGATTTTTGGTTGCATGCTGTACTATTGCTGTTTTATTGAGCTCTTTCTCCTCGGTTTCTAAATTATCATTGTGTTGATGAATTCTGTCATCCAATAATTGCTTTGTTTCATCTGTATACATAGCTGGACAACTTAGAGAGAGAATTTTATGTATTACTCCCGACTGATTCCTTGTATCAATTCTGTCCTTCAATATACTATAATAATTTTTTATTTTATTGTTGGGTCTATGACTCAAAGAGTACTCATCAACATCATAATCCTTTAATGATTTCTTAATATCCTCAAATAGTCTTTTGATATAATTTAATGAATACATTTTTTTATTATTTACCATTGCGTTTCTTGTTTTATTTTTTATATTTTTAAGGTTAATTTCCTAAATCTTGTAAATTTTTTTTTTGCATAATAATAATTTTCTAGGAACATATCAATTATCTTATTTTTTACTTTATGCAACCTTCTATCATCAGTTATTCTATTAGCTTTTTTTTATATAATTATTTATTACATTATATTTCATATAATAAGGGTGGCAAGAATAATAATTAAATATCATATTGCTACTTCTTTCTTTCTTTGTCCATTTACTTTCCCTTTCCAATTCCATTGTGAACTTAATTTATTGTGACTATTTAGTTCTTCAGGAATATATTTACATCCTTCTTCTTTAATATACAAAATATATCATCTATGTACTTTAACATTATTTTCACTTGAATTCCTAATTTTTAAAGAACATCTTTTATTAGATTATTCATGGAGAGTTATATGGTTATATTGTCAATTATAAAAAGGGAATACTTAAATAAGAAATAGGTTTGTTTTTTTAAAATATTTATTTATTGCTATTTAAAACTGTACATTATAATACATTTAGTAAATCTGATCTAAGTTAAATAGGCGTGTAGAGAAACTACCCATTGGTAGCACTCTAATGACATTTTACATTAGCTGACCAAATCTGGCCATCTTCTTTTCAGGCGCCTCGGAGGATTGTTAGAAAGGTTGATAAATTAAAATATTTTCTGACAAAGGCAGAATAGCCTACAAATTTTTTGACAGAATTGTGGCTATCAACATTCGAAAAAGTGGAATAATAAGAAAATAAACAAGTTGAGACTTAAGGAATATTTTTTATTATAATTGATAAACCAGTTTCAAACAAGAATTCAAATAATAATGTATGTTTAATTTTAACTAAATATATTAATTTATATAAAACTTTTAAATGTTTTCAATTAATCTATTATAAGTTCCCAAATCTAGCTATAGCATTACTGGGTATGCAGGTTGTAAATAAACATGTAAACAAAAGGAAGAACCGAAGATATGATAAGGACTCGGGCGACATCGGGCCCGACCGGAGACCTCCCGATCACCGAGGGTACAACTAGGGGTTCCTGGCAGAACAGAACGCGCTCTCAGACCTCCAAGATGTCCTCCAGGTCTCTCCTCGGCCTGACCATCGTCCTGCTCTGCCTCCAAGTCGAGCTGCGGGCCTACCACTGGAACGGTGAGTACTTTCTGGAAATGTTCTTCAAGCATCTTGAGAGGAATTTTATTCTATCGATTCGTGTAGATTGGCAATAAATACCCAAATCTAGGAATATTAGTTGTTAAAATAATCAAAACTACTTGCAAAAAATAACAGCCTTTCAGATATCTAATTGATGATTTATAAACAGAAATCGCAAAAACTAGCTATACATGAAACTAATAGCTAAAGTTGTCATGGAAACGATATTTATTTATTAATAGTTGAATAAGCGTTGTATCCATGGTAACTTTAGCTATTAGTTTCAACTGTAACTAATTTATGCCAATCACTGATTATAAACTTATAAATATCATTATATAACTTTATGATGACACAAATAAACAAACTATGTTTATGGAGACAATAAAATAAGTAAGGGAATACCTCGCAATAAATATATATTTATCACCTTTGAAATTTACAATATGGGGATATTTTTTATTGGTGTTATAAACGATATTTTTATTTTTATTTTGTTTTAATTTTTTTTAGAAACATCAGCTTCACGATTTTAAAAGGTTTAAAGAATAATAAGAAATTAATTAACAAGTAAATGAATTAGTTAATTATTATTAAAATTTTTTTTTACTAGAGGTTAAAGTTAGTCAGAACAATAATTTCTTATGTCATTAGTCTATAAATGAACTTCAACAAAAATAATGATAGCAAATTTATTTACAAGATGAAAAGTAAACGAAATTATAAACATTATTACACTACTAATGATGATTCGTATGAGTGAAACGAACAATGAGGGAAGATTTTTTACAACTGGCTTAGTAAATAATGTGCTGTTGAAGAACAAAAATAGTTTTCAAATATTTATTAGTTGCCGACGTTTTGACCTACAATGTAGGTCATCATCAAGGCTGTAGTGATGCGTGGCCAAACCTGATTGTACCCCTCTACCCATCATCACGACTGCCCTTATGAAGACCTACATTGTGGTCAAAATGTTGGCAATTAATAAATATTTGAGAACTATTTTTTTATTTCTAGACCACAAAACTGACCATCTCCTCTAATGTATAAAAGGTCATTGATCTATATATAAAAAAAAATCTACATTAACTAATATCTTATAATATGTATTATATAATTTAGTAATATGTATTGGTGATACTATATTTTCCAATTTTATCAAACATTACGTTCGTGATTCTATTTCTAGAGAGAGAAAACCTTTTCCCAAAAAGTTGTGCTATTTTGTCTCAAAATACACATATTTATACCCAGACAGACAATATTTTTTTTTTTTATTTATTTATTGATATTTACAACTGTATAAAAAAATGCAACCATTAAATTTGATCATAATGACATAATGATATGATACAGGTTGTAGAGAAACTACCCAGTAGTAGAACTCTGTAGAAAAACAGTTTACAATATAAGGTCACGAGGCCATCTTCTTTTCAGGCGCTTCGGAGGATTGCTAGGAACGGAAGAGGAAGCAAGGTTAGAAACTAATGGGTTTGGGTGGTTAGGGAGTGTATTATGGAAGGAATAATATCGGGTTCGGGCTAGATCGGTTACATAAGGAACATTTAGGTCTTTATGGATGGTTTTATTAGTAACAAAATAAGGAGCATTGAGGATTTTACGAAGGATTTTGGATTGTAAAGATTGGATACGAGAGGAATTCGAAGGTTTAGTGGAGCCCTAAAGCTCAACTCCGTATGTCCAGATGGGCCTTATTATTGTTATGTAGATTAGTCTTTTGTAATGAGTTGGAAGTTTAGACCGTTTGTCTAGTAAGTGCTGTAATAGTCGGAATCTGCGTACAGTTTCCTGTCTTTTCAGTCTTGTATGAGGATTCCAGGTTAGTCATTTGTCAAGATGTAGTGCAAGATAACGAATCTGTTCTACAGGGGTAAGATCCACATTATTAAAGTATACTGTTTGTATTTGTTGGGATTTATTTTTATCCTCCAATTTTGACACCATTCTTCGAGGATTGTGATATGGGACTGGAGAGTTTGGGATGCAATCAAAGGGTTATTACTAACTGTGAGCACACATGTGTCATCAGCATACGTGGTAAGGATAGTGTTAGGAGTTGTTGGTATGTCAGCTGTATAGACGGTGTAGAGGATGGGACCGAGAATACTACCTTGAGGAACACCAGCGGATTGAAAATAGAGGGATGAATTGTGGTTTACTAGGAATAATCTATTAGTAAGAAAGGAACGGATGATGAGAAAATATGTAGGAGGTATGAATTTACGGAGTTTGTAAAGCAGTCCCGGGTGCCAGACTCGATCAAAAGCCACAGACAATATTAAATTCTTATATGTATATGTGTAGTACAGTAAATTTATAATATATAATAGTAAATAATACAGAATTTGTTTTTGTTTTATCATTTTTGATCTTTTCTTTTTATGTTTTATTTTTTTTTCCCTTATTCAGTTTTCCCCCCAATATTTATTTATATATCGAATTATATTTTCTCCCCCAATTCATCTTTCCTTTTTTTTTTCTCCCTCTTTAAAAGACATAGAACAAAATTAAAATTTAAATAATAAAAATTTTAAATGAAATAACAATATATACAAATAAAAATCTATCGTATATTCACAAATGAGTGCAATTCAATTAAAATCATTAAAAAAAAAATTATCTATAGGGATATAGTAATATGCATACATTAAAATACAAATAATAAATGTAAAATTAAAACAAAGAAAATACTTAAAAAGAATGAAATATATATAATATAATATAACACATAAAAATAATTAGTAAAAACAGCTATAAATGTTGGAAGAAGATAGTTGACCGTATAAAGTAGTTTGTAGGAAGATAGTCCAGATGTCGGTCAATAAAGGTATCATCATAGTAAAAGAAAACTATTTATTGTTAAGGAACGTTTCGCCCCACTTAACAGGGCTTCACTAGGGCTGTCAGATTGTTGACGTGTTGTCAATTTCATGACGATTTCTGTCGTCCTCTATGTTTCAGTCTGACAGCCCTGACGAACCCCCGCAAAATGGGGCGAAAAGTTGATTAACAATAAATATAGTTTTCTTTTTCGGACTGTCTTCCTACAATCTACTTCATACAGTCAATTTATCTTGAATTGTTAATATATAGATTTGTATACGTTATAAAAAGGAAAGATGTATTGAGTTAACGGAGGACATATAATTAGATATATTGATAAATATTAGGGAAAACTAAATAATAAGGAAAAAAAATAAAGCGTAGAAATAAAAAATAAAAAAAATAAAAATTATATATTATAAATTTATTACCTCCTACAAAGTAATAAATATAAACAAAGAGTTATAAATAGATATAAGAAAGTAATAAATATTAAAAATACGATCTTTCATCCCAAATGTGTAGATTATATTCCCCGAAATTAATAATTCAATATTTAACTATAGCTGTAAATTACATTATTAACCCTCGGATTAAAAGCAAAAATTCTGGTGCAGTACGCGCATCACACAACTTTGTGTGATATCATCCCACTAACGTCTCCAAGTTTGTGAAGATTGGTGAGCTCGTGTTAAAGTTATCACTATTTTTGTGATTTTCGAAAAAAAAAAAAAAATTATTTTTCTGTTGCAATAAAAATTGGTATTTTAGGGTTTCTCCAGGTGGAAATAAAAAATAAAAAGTGATCTCGGCTTTACTAGTTGCAATTGAATTTCTCTGTTTTTTGCTGTGTCAACAAAATATATATAATTTTATGTTAATCCTACATTTTGTCTTATTGATTCCTATTTGGCCATTCTTAGAACAATTGCTCATATAGACTTATTTCTCAATAATTATAACAAAATTTTCTGTTAAAATATAGTAATAATTATAATAACAAGCTTAGTGAACCCAAACGTTCCATGGCGATATCACCAATCGTTTTCTGCATACATCTTTCCACTGACGCCCTTCCAAATCCAAATCTACTAAATTCTCCTATCTACGTTTCGATCTAGCCCTTGGACGTTTATCCCTCGGTTGTGTTTATTAATATTTCAGGGATCCGTCCGTTACTTAGTCCCATACCTTACACGCTCATCTTATTCGCCATTATGCTATAACCTAAATATTATTTACCGGGTGCAATTCTTTCAAATCAGCTTTGTGTAGCCTTCTAAATTCTTTAGTTAACTTGTCCTTTTTCGGTCAGAATATTTTAATTAATGCATGATTTTCAAAAACCTATTACAAAATAATAATCTTAGTTTATCATGTTTCATTTAATTTTATAATTAGTTTCCATAATCGTTGTAGAACAATAAATTAGTGCGATAACTAATTTTTCGAATATGACAATTTATTGTTCAGTTCCAATAAACTATTGATGAAAAGAATCAATTCATTTTTACCGTAATCTATCAGTAAATATTTTTATTTATTGATTTTTTACACCTGTATTTACATAAAAATAAACCTTGTAAATTTGATGTTAGATTATAATGGTACGATGCAGGTTTTAAGGGTAACTATAGAGCTATCTAATAATAAATAAATATATAGTAAAATTTAAATTCACTTTTTTTTTCCATTAGAAGTCAATTATTTATTTTGTTAAATCCATAAATGTCATTGTTTTTGTTATTAACTTTATTTTTATCTTTTATTAACAATTATTATTTTAATCTAGTTATTTTATACTAATTTTTTGTTTTATTTATAACATTGTATATAGTTAGAGGTCTCTTTTATACCCCCCCATAATCAATTGTTAAAAAAATAAAAACGTACCTCTTACATTAACCATGTAAGACCGATCTGGTGTTAAATAAATAAATAAATAAAATAAATATAGTAAAATTTAGATACTAAAAATTTACTATGCTAATGATTATAAATGTGGGGTTTTAATTAAAACAAACTTTTAAAATACAAAGATACAAATCATATTTATTTTATATTTAATGCTTTAAAAGATATGATTAAAGATTATGAACAATAAAAATATTATTTGCTTTGATTTACCGCCAAAATAATACATAAGAAAAAAAATATTAATTAGAATGAGTGCTATCGAAAAATTATAATTTTATAAAACTTAAATCATATTGATCATTTCTGATTCATAATGATGTGAAAATAATTGTTGTATTTAAGGCTAGTTGGTGTACAATGTGACGGGAATTATCTTTGAATGTGAAATTAAATAAGGAAGACAAAATTGGATCTGGAACAGAAGCTAAAAACTTACGAAGCAAGACGAATTCGATTCAGTTATGTAACCATGAACCTTGATAAGTTGCAAGGTATTTTTTTTTTAAATTAGTTTTCATTATGGCGTACGAGGCAGGATTAATGATGATTACTTCTTTCGGAATAGAAGATTCTTCAAGTTTTTTTTATCTTATTCCATTTTAAGTAGTATTGGGCTAATGAGTAGCTCTTTGGATTTGCGTTATGTAACGAAGAGTGGGTCGTTCTAGAACAGTCGTTGTAGTACAATTGTTTACCGGGGGTAACTGAAGATCCTTTAATTTTCAAATTGATTGACTTGATGTTTATAAATTGTTACATAAAAAAAATTATCATTAAATTAATATTAAAAAAAAAAATAAATGCATCAAGTTGCTAGAACATACAGCTAACTTTTTATTCTACTTTTTCCTACCAATAATTAAATATGTCCTGAATACAATTCAATGCAAAATTAAATACTAAAAAAAAATTTGAGGTATATATTAATTTTTTTTACTATTTTATTTTAATTTTTTTCCACTTTTTTCTTTTCACACAAACTTATATTACATTTTCCTTTTTCAATCTTTCTTTTATTTTTTATCCTCAACCCTAACTAAGTATTTACAAAAAGAGTTGATTTTTTGCAATGAAATTAACTTATGGGTTTGTTGTTTACTTATATGTTTGTGATAATTGTGTTAATAAAAGAGAGAAGAGAGAAAGAAATTTATTCATTCATGCTGCCCAAATATATCGGGTTGCTACATTACACAGCATACTGATCAATCCGTGACTGGA
>NW_027107023.1:222954-228989 GCF_000696795.3 Halyomorpha halys | reverse complement strand
AAAATAATAACTAAAACAACAAATAAGATATGTATTGATGTATCAAAAAGATAATGTTGAATGCAGTATACATGGCTTTTTTAATCTAAAACTTTCTCTAATAAATAGTAAAAACAAGATACTTATTGTTTAAGGATTTCGTTTTATACAAATTTGAATTTATAATGAAAATATGGAGTTCTGCCATTATCTCAACACACACTCGCCACCTCCGCATTACATTTTTCCAGTAATATTTAGTTCAATATCTTATTTTCTTTTTATATCAAGCATATGAGCAAGTCTTGGATTTGCGAAGAGTGGAAAACTTGTAGGTAAATTGCAGACTTTTGCGTTTCATTTCAATTCACTTATCATTATTTTGTTTCTTTTTGTAATGAAAATGAAGTTTGTTACTTTCTTTTTATATCAAGCATATGAACAAGTCAAGATATTGAACTAAATATTACTGGAAAAGTGTAACCAGTAATATTTAGTTCAATATCTTGACTTGTTCATATGCTTGATATAAAAAGAAAATAACAAACTTCATTTTCATTACACAAAAGAAACACAATAATGATAAGTGAATTGAAATTAAACGCAAATGTCAGCAATTTATACCAAAATCTACATAAGTAGTACTAAATAACTTATAAATTCAACCCTCATTTTATCATTTCAACATTCATTTTAGTTATACTACGATAATCAGACCAATTTGGACATATGGAATTGAGCTATGGGGCTCTACCAAGCCATCAAATTCCTCCCGCATCCAATCCTTTCAATCCAAAATTCTATGTAAAATCCTTGATGCTCCTTATTACGTTACAAATAAACTCATTCACAAAGACCTTAACATCCCATTCGTTGCAGAATTGGCCCAAAACAGATATGCGTCTTTTCATTCCAAACTCCTTAACCATCCTAACCCATTAATTCTTAATCTTTCATCCTTAACAATCCCTGATAATCCTTCGAGGCGTCTGAAAAGAAGATGGCCACGGGACCTTCTAATTTAAATTAATGTTTAAACGATGGGTGGTTCCTTCCCAAGATTTTCAAATGTATATGAAACATACAACATATTTACTTATTGTATTATTTTGTACAGTTGTATATTACATTAAATAAATAAAAACATTCATTTTTATCAAAAAAATGTAATTACCTAGACATATAATGTCTTCATAAATATATATTTGTGCTATGTTAAATCAAAAATAAAATTTTAAAATATAGAACCTTAAACAAGAGTAGAGTATTGAATCCAAAGGTTGGGGGAATTATTTAATTAATTAAAATACAAAGAGAACTCATGTGTAGCTATTAGTATTGGTTTGTATTTTGAACCAATACTAATAGCTACACATGAGTATAGGAACAATGTGGTAATTATACTAATACTTATTTTTTTTCATAATAGGGAGGATTATTAGTGATATTACAGGAGTTAAAAAGTAATAAAGTAAAAGTTTAAGTTAATCTTACCATTCCTTCTATGGAAAACTACCCAACCACCCAAATCCACTTGTTTCTAACCTGTTTTCTCCTTCATTACCTAATAATCCTCCTAGGCGTCTGAAAAGAAGATGGGCTCGGGATCTTCTCCTCTAGAAATGTTAATGGAGTTCTATCAATGGGTAGATTCTCCACATGTTTGTATCATGTCACTTTATCACCTACAGCAAATTTACTTGTTGTATATATGTTATACAGTTGTGGATAACAATAAATAAATGATTTAAAAAAAAAGTTTGTACTTTATTATGAAATAGTACCCAGGTGGTTCGGCCGCAAAATTCAGGCCTACTTGCACCAGGCAAATAACTCATGTACGGCTTGCACTTGCATGAATTTTCTATTGTTTGTCAAACGTGTATAGGTAGGCATCCTTGCATGTGCTTCTTACGTCTTTTAGGTATAATTATTGCAAAGGAATCTCGCCTGAATAGTTTTTATCATTTAACGATCCAACCCCTCTTTCTGATATTCTAATTTAAAGTACTTTTCATTAAATATTATTATAGTGTATAAATATTATTTGAAAATACACTAATTTTACATAAAGAGAATAATACATTCAAAAGGAAAATACTGGAATCCATTTACATATTTGAAAATATTGATTATACAATAAATTTCAAAACAGATAGATTTAAATCAACATTATGCAGAGATATTAAGTAAGATTAATTTATAAATAATATAGGATAAATTGTATATGGATAATTATAGTTGGCCTTGATAGGAATTTTTATAATGTAATAAAGAGAAAAATTGACAAAAATGTAGTTATGATAAATAATTTTTTAAATGCTTGAACTGAGTAGAGGAAGGTTATAAGCAAGGTTGTGATAAAAGTGTATTAATAGTGTGTGCAGAGAAATAATTTTGACTATGGTTTTTAATGGATAATTGACTTATTAGGTAATTAAACATATGTGGGATATATTTATTAACAAAAAATAATTTTTACCTAATGTTTTAAATGTTTTCATAGATATAAATGTTTTGACCTGGGCAGAATAGCCTAAATGAAGTTTTAGAGTGTTAAAATATATGTTTTCATAGTGATATTGAGGTAAGGTAAATTATAAATAGTAATATTAAGTATTTAAATTGTTTGTAGGATCATACATATAATAGAAACTTTTTGTAGTAGATTGTCCCTGAAGATGGCCGAATTGGCCGAAACGTTGGACGTGTAAAAGAAATAAAGGTTTTGAGACTATAATTGGATAGTGTTTTGAATTATTTATTAAGAAATTACCAGTCTCAAGAAAAAATTTTAAGATTATAAATAAAATTATTATAGTTTTTACTTTAATAAAAAACCGTAGGGCTCTAAATTCGATATAAAGATAAATTTTATGTCTATAAATAAACAAAAACGAGGGATGAGAATTTAATACTTCCCATAACAAAACTGATTGAGAAGGTTTTTATTTTAAATACGGTATTTTAGCCCGGTTAGTCTATTTCTATTTCAATGAGTATAATATATAGTTGATAGTAATCGTTCCTGAACTAGACCGCTCGCAAACAAAGATAGAACACCATGCGAAACTTATTTATGTGGACTCAAAGGTCCCAAAATCGGATTCATTTCTCATATTATTTTTCAGAATTCACTTAAAAATTATTATTTTATTTAAAAAAATGCATTGAACTAAAAGAAGGCGCATCTCTTCCTCACTTATTCGGCCAACTATTAACATATAATTATCAACTTGTTTTATTATTTTATTGTTTTTAGGTAATTAGTTTTCATCCTTTTTTTCATTTTTTTATTTTTTTTTTTTATATTTGAACATTTAACAATTGACATATAGTTATAAACAACAAAATTGATGTTGCATCTTAATAAATATATTTATATATTTTTTTTACACATTTAGTTACAACAATTAATATTTAAGTACATATACACCATTTGTTAAATTATGACCATTATACAAATCTAAAAAGTTTCTTGAGATTGTTCATATTTTTTCTTACCTTATTATTATTGTGGACATTTGTCATTTATAATCAAAAATCATTTCTATATATTTCCGACAAAATATAAGTTATAATTATTTTATTAACCAGCTTCTTTTTTTTATCTTTCTTTTTTTGCTATTTAAAATAATATTTGCCTGAAATAGTTTTTACTTAAATTTTTTTTTATTTCGAGTGATTATTGGCATTCCCATATTATTATTGTATTTATAAATTTGAATATTTCTTTTTGTAGGAGCCCTAAACGTTCAAATGTAAAAAAGGTTGAAAATTAATTTTCTGAAAATAAATATAATAATGTTTTAACTAATAAATGGTTTGGAATTTAGTTGTAATAGTAGAACTAATTATTTTGTATTTAAAATAACTAAGATTTTTCTCTTACTAATGTTTTGCGAAATTAAGAAAATTAAAATCTGTATCGCTTTTTGTTGGTTTAGTAACAGTTGTTTGTAAGGAAGTACTGTTACGAGACCAATGGTTGTGCAAGGAGTTAATTTGATCAGAATCACGCTCAACTGCCAGATCTTAAACCAATTTATGAGGCTGTGGACCCCAGGAGGGCTCCAGACCGGCTCCAGACCTCACAGGGTTGACTCACTCATGTTTTGTAAACAAAATATAAATACTGAGAATGTTCGATAACGAGCCACTCTACACATCAAAAGATTAGAAAAATATATGTGTATATTTAATATAATATAAATATATCTGTTACCAAAGATATTACCTATACTTTTTAAAAAAAGTGATTCTAAACGCCTGGATGGGAATGCTCCTATTCAAAAGAGTTGGCTTCATTTAGGTTTAGATCACGTTATGCAAATATCTATTCTTATCTCTCTCAACTAATTTAGAGAATTCCTAATGAATAACTTGTTAGACTTGTTTTCTTGCATCGGAATAACAACACGCTTCCCACAATTTATTTCATGGGAACCTTTGCTCGCAGTTGATAGCAATAATATGTTTAGAAGATTGTACTGTTGTTGATTATATTTTAGTTTAAGAGTCATGTTATATTATTTTTTTAAAGCATTATAGTTGTTTTCAGTTAATAGTATATAAAAATCTTTATATATATTTATTAATTTCATTACAAAAATACGACGGTTAAAACTAAAAATAATTTTTTTTTTGTCCTGACTAAAATTGAGATTTTTTTTTACTTAGCATCGTTAAATATCTTCCTCTTCATCGAAATTTACATGGCCTGCTGTAGAATGTTAGATTAAAATTGTGTTTTGATTATTCTATAAATTACTTAAATTTATTAGGCGCATATATTGAAAGATTATTCCTCTCTTTAAAGTTTATATATGTTAGTATTATTTTTTTTCCATAGCAATGTTCATTTTTAGTTTTTTTTAAATTTATTTTAGCCTGGGCTTCATTCATTTTTAGTTCAATTAATTTTTAAAATAATAATCAAAATTATTGGCTTGTTTTTGTGTATATTATAACCTGTTCTTTGTAGAAATGACTTATATATATTTTTGTCTATATTCTGATTATATTGAAATCATTTATGATTTAATTTTTCTTTTGGGGTTTTGGTAAGGATATTGTATTCAAACCTAACTGAAAATAAAAGTAATTGTTAAGTATCTCGGACTGTTCGTATACTGTGGAGTTACTTTTTTTTGTGAACTGTGCTAGAATGTTTCCTAACGCGTTGCGATCCTGATACTTCCTCCTACTGTATGTTTCATGTATTGGTAGTTGAAAGTAAAAATATATCATCCTTAGTGCTTATCACATGTCAGTTTGAAACTTTTTTACTTTTAATCTATATATGTAATATGTAGTAAAAGAAAGTATTCGTGCAAAATTTCGAATCCAAATAAGCCAAGGCTCGCAAAATTGTGTATGTTTTTATGTGTGAGTGATCACTCTAGCTCTAAAAATAATGGCACAAAAATTTAATTACATATTTAAAGCAGACGTGTACCTTAGATGTTACAGAAAAATATTTGATAAAATCGACCGACCAGAAGTACCTCATATTGATTCGATTTTTTTACATTTCTTACGATTTAGATTAAACATTGAGTGCTCATGTATAATTAAATGGTATTTAATATTAGCTAGGTTTTATTATCTTTGAAATAATCTAACAGGGCTTAAATCTCGAATTATTTTTTCAAAAACTTTATTTATTTGTAGATATTTCAATTTACCACACCGTCGTGGGCAATAGCTAGTAGTGATGAATGATCACATCCGAACTAAAATAAAATAAAATAAGAATAAAAATAAATAAATTAATGAAAAAAAAAGCACATAAAAACAAAAAGAATCTCTAAGAAAATATGGACAAAAAGTTGGATAAAGAGAATAAACATAATCAAACTATTTCCATGTAAAAATAAATAAATAAAATAAAATAATACAAGTGTTTGCGGCTTTAGCGAACTTGCTCAGCCTCCACTGGCTCACTACCAGTGACGCGGCGAGAGGGTTACGCTGGGATCTTTTGAGCTCTGCTCTACCCTCCACACGTGGGAGAGTGGGCTCAGGGATCCTCAGGTCGATTGTGTAAATATTAT
>NW_027107023.1:221247-222818 GCF_000696795.3 Halyomorpha halys | reverse complement strand
GATCTCATTTTTAGTAGTGAATACAAAATATTAAACAATTTTATGAATAAATTAAGGAAAAGAATGGAAAAATAGACATATCCAACTGGAACGGGAAAAACCCGTTAAACTGTAGCTTTGATGGTATGAGAAAAATTCAAATTCATAATTCCCACTTAAGAAACCCTAAAATATTAAAATTTGTATTGCAATCTAGATATAAAACTGTTTTGTATCTTCTTTCCTGATCTTTAGATTTATTTTTCATCAAATCGAGAGATAAAACTTGGAGGCGTATCTAGCTTTATTAACGTATGGTTAGTAAGTGGATGTTGTGAGGTGTGCCCACGATACCACATGTTTTTAAATTTTATTGTACTTTACAACTGTAAAAAAAAATACAAACAAGTTAATATGAGGAACGTTTCAAACTCATGATAACCTTGGAAAGGGACCACTTAATGGAACTTCTTCAATCATTGCTTTAAATTAGAAAATCCCGTGGCCATCTCCTTTTCAGACACCTAGGAGGATCATCAGGATTATTAAGGATGAGAGATCAATGACTAATGTGTTCGTGTGGATAAGGATTTTGGAATGAAATGAGGTATATATTTCGGGTCAAATCTGAAACGAATGGTATGTTGAGGTCTTGATGGATTGGTTTATTTATGACTTATAAGGAACATCAAGGATTTTACGGAGGATTGTGGATTGTAAAGATTGGATGCAGGAGGAATTAGATGGTTTAGTGGAGGGCCAAAGCTCAATTCTGTATATCCAGATAGATCATAGTGTGTGAGAGTTTTTTTTGTTGTAAATGTGAATTTTTTGAGCGTTTTTCAAGTAGGTGTTGTAGTAATCAGAATCTACAAGAATTTTTTTAAAACTTGTTTTAAGGTTTAATACCTACCAATCAAATTACTTAACCAAATGCTATAATAGCTAGTAAGTCAATCTTTCCTCAAACTTTGTTTCTTTATTTTTTTTTAATCAATCGAAAGAGTCGAGAGGATTTAGCCGACAGCTATAATAAAATAAAGCTCCATCAAACACTCGTCAAATGGAAAGGCCATAAAAGACGGCGTGGTGAGTTCAGTCACCTTCTGGAGGTTACACAACTGCTCAATGTCACACTTGGACAGCTCGTACTCGATTCGGTCGTCCATGTTGGAGTCCTGGATTCGTTTGTAAGACATATAAATAGAAGGGAATCAACTGACTTAAAATATATATCACCACATTGTTTTATCTATTTCATAAGACCTTGTAATTTGGTCGCAGCTAGTGTCATTTGATTAAGACCTTATCAACTTTCTTTACCATATATATAAGGTTTCAAACAATTTGGGCAAGAAAGCCAGAGAATAGTGACTTACTTAAGTAATTGGAACCTACCATATCTATAGCTAAATTTAACGAAAACCAACTAAAGCACTTATATATATGTATGGAGATCGCTACCAACTCCAAGGACCCGGATGTGACAGCTAATAATATATTCTGTTACTTCAATCATAACTCATAAAGGAAGATTATTTATTGACCGTGTGTAAAGATGAAAGGAATATGGTCCGGGTGCGGTCAAAAAA
>NW_027107023.1:201444-220832 GCF_000696795.3 Halyomorpha halys | reverse complement strand
CAATAACGAAAATAATTTGTAAAGTAAACATGATAGAACAGTATTTAAATTAGGTGAACAATAAATGGAAATATACATTAAATAGATACATTAAAACAGATAGAGAAACAAAGGAAGAGTAAAGTATAAAATAATGGGATACAATGTGTGTAAGTAATTAAGAAACAAAATATACCAAATGAGCGGGATTACAGAAAAGTGTAAAGTATTATAGAAAATTAATAATTATAACTTTATTATTAATTTTCTATTATATTTTACACGTTGGCTCATTAAAATAGTATATTTCTACTATTTGAGTTTTTTTGACCGCACCCGGACCATATTCCTTTCATCATAACTCATAAAGTGGGTTCTCTTAATTGGGGAAAAATCTGGCGATCAAACATGACTCTGACCATATCACCTCTCGCACAACCGTTTATCTGGTATAGTACTTCCATGCAAAGTAGATTTTGGCTCATCCAGCTGCTCCCTTCCGACCAACAACGGTATTTAGAGCCATTGTCTATTCGTATGGTAATACAATAAAAGTGGGAGTGAATTTCACGTAGCTCCCGATTGACCGATTTTGTAGAGTAAAATTTCGGCTTCCTATATCTGTGTACCTAGCTAATAGAGTACCCTGTTTGCAATATATGAACATCATGTTGTTTTTGTTTCACAGACTGTAATAACAAAAGGTTTTAATGAAACGTATAATGAAATGAAAGTCTTCCCCTTAGCAAAACAGATCCGCTTCCTTGGACTACATATGGACAAACGGCTAACTTGGATTCCTCACACAAGACTGAAAAGACGGGAAAATGCACGTCGAATCCAACTATTACTTACTAGACAAACGGACTAAACTTCCAATCCATTACAAAAGGCTGATCTACACAACTATAATAAGGCCTATCTGGACGTACGGAGTCGAGCTTTGGGACTCCACTAAACCTTCGAATTCTCCTCGTATCCAATTCTTACAATCCAAAATCCTAAATGCTCCTTACTTTGTCACAAATATAATCACATATAAAGACCTTGATGATTCATATGTAAGCGATCTAGACCGATCCAGATATCATCCTTTCCATTACAAACTCCCTATTATTAATTTAGGAATTGGATAAAATAGTTATGATCTATCGATACCGGTAGAAAAAAACAAAAATAATCCTCCGAATAAATTAAGTTAAAATATTTCTAGTTTCTAAATTCTTTGAAAAATGATATTTAAAGGTTAAATTATAAGGCCTATCTGAACATACGGAGTTGAGCTTTGGGGCTCCACTAAACCATCAAATTCCTCCAGAATCCAATCCTTACAGTCCAAAATCCTTCATGCTCCTTACTTTGTCACAAATCAAGTCATCCATCAGGACCTCAATGTTCCATATGCTGCCGATTTGGCCAGAACCAGATACCGTTCCTTCCATAATAAACATCTCAAACACCCAAACCCACTAGTTTCTAACCTTGCTTCCTCTTCCATTCCTGACAATCCCCCGAGGCGCCTAAACATTTCTAATGTAAAAACGTTATTAGAGTGCTCCCAATATTGTGGAGAAACTAAAAAATCCTGTGCCACTCCATTACAAACTTACAGAAAATTTACTAAATGTATTATTGTGTACAGTTTCAAATCTCAATAAAGATATAAAACAATTTTTTAAAAATAAAATTAGAAATTGTATCAAAAAAGTTATGGAGAAAAAAAATATCTTTTTCGTATTGTTCAAAAATTGTACACTTCATGGTCAACTATATCTTAAAAATTCTTCATTTTATTTTTTAAATTTACACATCTGTACAAAATACAAAAATACAATAAGAAAATGTGATAAACGTTCCAGAACACACGATAAACTTGGGAAGGAATAGGATGGTTCCTTGGTGATATTTCATTCATTGGTTTAAATTAAAAAATCTCATGGCCATCTTCTTTTCATACGCCTTGGAAGATTATCATGGATTTTTAAGGATGAGAGATCGAGAACTAATGTGTTTAGTTGGGTAAGAATTTAGAAATGAAATGAGGTACATCCATTTAAAGTAAATAGGATAAATGTTTCTGTTCACGTGATAGTCTTGGAAAGGTATCTTCCATTGGTTGTACTTCGATCATTGCTCTAAATTAAAAGATTTCGAGGCCATCTTCTTTTCAAATACCTCAGAGGATTATCAGGGATAGATGAGAGATTAAAAACTAATGTGGTTGGCTATTCAATTTGATTTACTCTATTTTCTCTATAAAATGGAAAAAAAAAATGAAGCGAGATAAAAGGTAACGTAAATATGAGCAATGTAAGTTATATATGTCAAACATTCATATAAATAGTACTACCTAACTTATAAATTCAATCTTCGTTCTAAAATTGTTATCAGAAACTCTTTAATTTATTACCCCTTAACATCCCATCCATTTGACCCAAAACAGATATGCGTCTTTTTATTCCAAACTCCTTAACTATCCTAACCCATTAATTCTTAATCTTTCATCCTTAACAATCCCTGATAATCCTCCGATGCGTCTGAAAAGAAGATGGCCACGGGACCTTCTAGTTTAAATTAATGTTTGAAGTACCACCAATGGGTGGTTCCTTCCCAAGATTTTCAAGTGTATATGTAACATACAACATATTTACCTATTGTATTATTTTATACAGTTGTAAATTACAATAAATAAATAATTTAAAAAAAAATTATTGCCTAGCCATATAATATCTTCATAAAAATATATTCGTGCTATGTTAAATAAAAAAATAAACTGCTGAAGTTAATTACCAAGGTTCGAAACAATGAAAAATATACAATATTAAACAAGAGTTAATTATTGAATAAAAGTTGGGGAAACTCTTGAATTAATTAAAAGACGGAGAGAACAAATATTGATCTATTCTGAAAAATTGCAAACTGAATACAAACAAGTGGATACAATAGAAGCGCTCTTTTATTTGTGCCCATAAATCCATCCACACGTTTGCACATGCGCTAATTTGTTATTGTTTGGCAAATGTGTAAAAGGCACATTTAGATTTTATGTTTCAATTCTTTTTCCCAAGGCTTTGCTCGGCCTGACGTAATTCGTTCCTTGTTGATAATATTTTTTTCTTTTTTTTCTTGCGTTAGTATTTGAGCGTAAACAAGTTGTTCTCTTTGGTCAAAGAAATGTAATGTCCAATTCCACGACTATTTCTTTGTTGTTGTTTTTCCCTGGCAGGTTCCTTTTCCGCTATTACGTGAGGACAGATATAACCTTGACTGAGCTTAATCACGGGAAGATGAAGTTGTTAGCTAATCTTTCTCGTTTCTACGTATTATTTTATATAAATATATATAAACTTTGCATTATTCTTATTTAACAATAAAGTTCACTAAAATCAATATTCGATTATAAGTATGTTTTTTACGTTTTAGCTTCAACCACTTTTAAACCCCTTTTTACGCGAAAGCACCTATTCGTAAATATTTTTATTTTGTATTTATTACAACAGTATTTAAATAAAATACAACTAGCAAATTTGATGTTAAATTATAATTGTATGGTACAGAATTGTGAATAATTTACAACTGGACAAAAAATACAGACAAGTAAATGTGAGGAATTTTTCAAACTCATGATAATCTTGGGAAGGAACTACACAATGATGGTACTTCAAATATTAATTTAAATTAGAAGGTCCCGGGGCCATATTCTTTTCAGATGCCTTGGGGGATTTTCGGGGATTGCTAAGGATGAGAGATTAAGAACTAATGGGTTTATTTGTGACGTAATAAGGAGCATTAAAGATTTTGGATTGTAAGGATTGGATATTTGAGGAATTTGATGGTTTGGTAGAGCCCCAGAGCTCAATTTCGTATGTCCAAATTGGCCTGATTATCTAATATATAAAAACCAGTATTCGTTTGTTCGTATACAGTGTCATACCGATCATCCGAATGTCATGAAACGTTTCGCTAAATATTCAGGAGTTTTCCAGAAAGGTAGCTTTTTTTTTTTATCGTTAATAAAATTTAGCAAAATTAAACATTTCTGGTGCGTATCTCAGAACATGTAAATTTTTTTTTATTGACATTATACGCCAATAGATGTGACTCTTTCTGAAGATTAAGATAAAAATATTACTGATTCTGTTAAATGCTTTTTTATTCACTAAAAATAAAACAAAGAATGTGATTTTCAGTTAAAAAGGTCTGAAAGTTGATTTATGTTACAGCAAAACATATACGATGATGTAATCGTATTAAACCTTTTTTTTTTATTAATAATTTAAGTATTGATATTTACAACTGTATACACATATATACAACAAGTAAATTTGCTGTAGGTGATATAGTGACATGATAAAAACATGTGGAGAATCTACCCTCTGATAGAACTCCAATTACATTTCTAGAGGAGAAGATCTCGAGGCCATCTTCTTTTCAGACGCCTAGGAGGATTATTAGGTAATGAAGGAGAAGCCAGGTTAGAAACAAGTGGATTTGGGTGTTTGAGATGTTTATTATGGAAGGAACGGTATCTGGTTCTGGCCAAATTGGCAACATATGGAACATTGAGGTCCTGATGGATGACTTGATTTGTGACAAAGGAGCATTAAGGATTTTACGAAGGATTTTGGACTGTAAGGATTGGATTCTGGAGGAATTCGATGGTTTAGTGGAGCCCCAAAGCTCAACTCCGTATGTTCAGATAGGCCTTATAATTATACCTTTAAATATCATTTTTCAAAGAATTTAGAAACTAGAAATATTTTAACTTAATTTATTCGGAGGATTATTTTTGTTTTTTTCTACCGGTATCGATAGATCATAACTATTTTATCCAATTCCTAAATTAATACAACTATTATAAAGCTGAATGTTTGCTCCGTTACGGTTATGGACAGCCTTAGATATTTTTATTTTTATTGGATAAAAAGCATCATCACATATGCATTAATTATCTAATACAATGAATAAATGACGACTCTCATTTTATGGAAAATATCTTACTATCTCTATTATTATATCTAACCATGAAGATACACGCAGTTAATAATATTGAGAGAATGTATCAGAGCAATGTAATATAAAAATTAATACCTGTTTGTTGGTACTTTATGCATTGCCATCATTACATGTTTTTTTATAAATATTCAGGATTTTGTTGAGAAGATTATAGGCTGGTCAGATGTGTTCGGGGAAAAAAAAATTAATAATTTTTCGCTGGAACCTCAAAAAGTATAAATTTTTTTCTTGGTTTTTATTAATTATTATATTCCAATCGATTTTTTTCTTTCTGAAGAATAAGTAAAGCAGATTATAGTACAAGAGCCGGGAAGAAAAAAAGGCAGTTATCTCACCCCAATTTTTTATTACTTTAATGAAAACTATGCATAATTGCTAGTCAAAATTGATGAGTCCGCCAAGTATAGGTAGGGGAAATAAAAAATGGCGGCTGTTTCAAAACGTTAAAAAACATTAATTTTTCATTCGGAGCTCTATATCATAAAAAGTAGTAACAACATAAGAAAACCTAAGATAACGTCTTTTAAAGAAGATCAAATGTGTTAAAATATGAGCCCTAATTGAACTATTTACAATAAAGAGTTCTTAAGAAATAGCTTTTTAAAAAGCAAAATTTCTTTAAAATCTACTGAAAGATTAGTAGTTAGTTAATTTAATTTGAGAAATCTATATCTCAGGAACTATGTGACGTACATATGTCTATCAGCACTCAAATTAAACCTAGTTTAATGAGCTATAAAAACGTTTATGTTCTTTACCTTCCTAGGTATGGTAGTTTTCATGATATTTGCTAAAATAAATTGATTTATAGTTGTTCGGACGATAAGTTTGATTTATGAAAATTTTATTTCAGAAACCATTAGACGTACAGATGTCTGCTAGCGCTCAAATCATAGCTCGTTAAATGTACTATAAAATAGTTAATAGTGTTTATCTTTGTAGGTGTAGTAGTTTTTTTTTTTTGATATTTGACAAAATATACTCGCAAAATGTTAATTTCTAGTTGTTTTTATAAAATGTTGGATTTTTGAAAAATTATCTCTCTCGATCCGTAAGACGTACATATGTCAACACTCAAAATAAAGACATATAATTTAACTTATTATAATATAGCTTATGATACTTATCTTCGGAGGGTTAGTAGTTTTTATGATATTTACATATGAATATAAATTTGGCAAATGAAAATTTATCGGAACAACAATATATCAATATATTTTGGCAAATTTCATGAAAACTATTACTCCTACAAAGATTAACATAATAAACTACTTTATAGCTCATTAAACTAGTTTTAGTTTGAGTGCTAAAAGAGTATGTACGTCAAATGGTTTTGGAGATATTGATTATTCAAAATAAATTCACTAACTACTGATCTTTCAGTACGTCTCATACAACATTTTTATGAAATGTTGTTTTTTAAAAAACTATTTCTTAAGAACTATTTATTGTAAATAGCTCTATTAGGGCTCATATTTGAGCACATTTGATCTTCTTTAAAAGACGTTATCTTAGGTTTTCTTGTGTTGTTACTACTTTTTATGATATAGAGCTCCGAATGAAAAATTAATTTTTTTTATCGCGTTGAAACAGCCGCCATTTTTTATTCCCCCTACCTATACTTGGCAGACTCATTAATTTTTACTAGTAATTATACATAGTTTTCTTTAAATTAATCAAAAATTGGGGTAAGATAACTGCCTTTTTTCTCCTCTTGGGCTCTTGTACCATTAACAATTATTTTTTTTTAGGAAAACGTAAATCATACCCGTTTTTAGAGTAAACCCTCTTTAAATCCCTTTCTGCGTGAAAGCACTTAATTCGCCAATATTTCGTATTTATTTATTGACAATTAAAACCGTATTTCTATCAAATACAACTAGCAAATTTGATGTTAGATTATAATGGTATGATACAGAATTATGAATAAACTTCCACTTGCTAGAACTCTAATAAAATTTGTACATTGGAAGGTCTCGAGGCCAGCTTCTTATCAGGCTCCTCTGTAGGTTGTCAGAAATGGAAAAGGAAGCAAGGTTTGAAACTAGTGGATTTGGATGGTTAGTGAGTTTATAATGGAAGAATTGATATCTGGTTCGGGCTAGATCGATTACATAAGGAACATTTAGGTCTTTATGGATGGTTTTATTTGTGAAATAGTAAGGAGCATTGAGGATTTTGGATAGGAGTGGAATTCGGTGGTTTAGATCAACAATTTTTTTTTTTTAGGAAAACATTTTTTTTATTTAATGTGATTTACAACTGTACAAGTAATAAATACAATAAGTAAATATTTTGCATGTTTTATTTACACTTGAAAATCTTGGGAAGGACCATCCATTGGTGGTACTTCAAGCATTAATTAAAAAAAAAAAGTCCCGTGGCCATTTTCCTTTCAGACACCTCGGAGGATTATCAGGGATTGTTAAGGATGAACGATTCAGAATGAATGGGTTAGGATGGTTAAGGAGTTTGGAATGAAAAGACGTATATCTGTTTTGGGCCAAATATGCAACGAATGGCATGTTAAGGTCTTTGTGGATGAGTTTATTTGTGACGTAATAAGGAGCATCAAGGATTTTGGATTGTAAGGATTGGATGCTGGAGGAATTTGATGGTTTGGTGGAGCCCCAGAGCTCAATTCTACATGTCCAAATTGGTCCGATTATCGTAGTGTATACTAATTTTTTGTAGTGAATGGGAAGTTTTGAGCGTTTGTCAAGTAAGTGTTGTGTAGCAATCGGAATCTACGAGCAGTTTCTTGTCGTTTCAGTCTTGTGTGTGGATTCCATGTAAGTCTATTGTCATGGTGAGGAAAACATAAATAAAATTCGTTTTAGCGTCGTATGAAACCATCAAATAACATTTTTCAAAGGAACTGTTTGTTCGGAGTTTTTTTTGTTTAATTGGTTAATATTTTCTCATATAACTCCTCCGTATTTTATCCACTTCCTGTCCTGATGCAATCGTGCAATGTCTCCTCTTTTAAGCTACAATAAAATAATTTCGAGTTAATGCCCCAAGGGCGAAATATTGGGTACAAATAAAGAAAAAACTTTTCAAACACTTGTTTTCTATCTCCAGTTTTAATTTGTTTAATTCGATCCGATCTGTACCCTTTGGTACAGTGTATTGAGCCCTAAAACACTGCCAAGTTTAGTGTTGATTAATTGAGTCGTACTGAAGTTATATCCATTTTTTTATTTACCGCTATAAATAGATATTATATGCAATTAAGTAAATCATTAATCTGATGTAATAAATATAATTGCAGTTTATAAATCTTATACTAATAATGATTCTGAGGTAGTCTAATTCCATCTTTGATGCTGCAAAAAGTAAGTAAATTTGGATTATCTCTATAGGAAGTTTGGTGAGTCAATTCTTAAAAAAATTTTCTTTTGAGGTTAATGACTTCCAATTTAATGAAATTTCTTTATTAAAATTATCACCACATGGTACAACGTTTCGGGACCACTGTCCCATATTCATGCACCTTAAACCTGATAATTTCTTCTAAGAAATCATGTCACAGTTTGTGCATCTTCACTACTTAGCACAGCCAAATGGAAATATGGAGTGATGGCTGTGCTAAGTAGTGAAGATGCACAAACTGTGACATGATTTCTTTGAAGAAATTATCAGGTTTAAGGTGCATGAATATGGGACAGTGGTCCCGAAACGTTGTACCATGTGGTGATAATTTTAATAAAGAAATTTTATTAAATTTTTGGAAGTCATTAACCTCAAAAGAAAAATTTTGTAAGTAAATTTGTACCTAACTAATCAATATTTACAATGACTCGTAGTGTGTGATAATTGATGTTATACTTTGTAACTAATAATATGTGTAATTATATGTTTTGCCCAACCTTGTGTGTTATATTACTATGTGAGAAACAGTGTTCAATCTATGTGTATAGTTCAGTGTATATGTTCAAGTTGAATTTTTATGTCATTGTCATACATAATTTTTTATAGATTTTAAAATTTGAAAATATTTTTTCGAAATTAAATTTATTATTATGCAAAACTATCAACATTCATCCACAAAGCTCCTTCCTCTGAATTCCAACAACCTTATAATGCCAAAAGGTAATCCAAGGTATCCTTCACACCCAGCTATACATACAGCATACCTCCTATATGTACGTACCAAATACCCACTAAAATCTTTACAGGAGAGTACGAAAAAAGGAAAAAAAAAACTGAATTCCATCAGAAATTGCTATTTACGTTTTTTCGAATCGGTACTATTTTTTGTAATGGTCTGTTCCATTCGCTGAGATACATCGACCTATAATAAAATTTGAGGGTTCAGTACACACAATTTGCTGTTAGTTGAGTTGCAATCCTTTGTATAAAGATTGTAGGTAATGCTTAATTTAAAATTAAAAAAGTAAGCTGTTCTTCCCCCTTGTAAAGAAGATGGAAGTATTGGTTAAATGCACATTAATTGTTCAAAACAACTATCGATATCAGCATAATTTTGCCAATATATAACACAGTTATTTATTATAGTAGCAAAGAAATTTGGATCCCTGAAAAAATGAACTCATGAAAAGGATTTTCAAAATATGTTTTGAAGTTTTTGTATATTTTCAGATCAGGTGACCAGGGTGGGTGTTGGAGAATTTTGTAGCCCAACTCGTGAAGTCGTCACTCACAACGTGGTGTGGCTGGGCTTCAAGTAGAAAAGGATTGGTACCTTACTATCAATATTTTCTTCAAACTCGAAATCTCCTCAAACTTTGTGAACCACCAAGGTCGAACTGTTGACTCATTAATGGCATCCTAGTCCTCCCCCTCCCACACGTTGATATTACGAATTGTTTCGTAGTGTTGCATCCTTGTTTAAATTTTTAACAATAACTTTGTCGAAAATAACAAAATTCGACATTTTATTTTTAAGGGAATTAATCAGACATATGAATATGATTTCGTTGTTTTAATTTTGTGTGAATGGGCAAAGGAACTTGGTTTATTACGGAATTAGCATTAAGGGTTTGTTTTGTTTATTCATTTTAAAATGTAGTTCAGGCGGAAATTTATGATAAATGTACAGTGAAAGTTGAAACCCTATTCACTTTAAAAATTGTAAATTTACATCATATATTGGAGACTGAAAGGTGAAAAAACATCAAAATTCACTTTAAAGATTTTACATAAACTGGGAATCTCACAAAATCCGTCGAGGAGTCTGACCGTGTCGAAACAGTGAGTGCGGTTTTTTCCCTCTCCTTGCTAAGCCATTCCTGCCCTGCAGGCTTGGGTGTCCTTTGCTGCCAATAATCAACAATTTGTTTTATTTTAATTTATTATTTTACAATTTATCAGGGTGTCCTTTTGATAAATTGTTTAACCTTTAGATTGTGGTGCGTTCAGTTGAGCGCCTTATATGGTAGATAGGGCTCCGTCCCGTAGGTCCAGCGTAGTCCAGCCCTTTTAGCCTTTAGCCTTTAATCTTTTACCCTTCGTCGTAAACCTTCGTCTTGCCCCACAGTATCTTTTAGTAATACCCCACTTATTCCTGTCGAACAGATCCGTTACTTAGGACTACATCTGGACAAACGACTGACATTGAATCCTCGTACAAGACTGAAAAGACAGGAAACTGCTCGTCGATTCCGACTATTACAGCTCTTACTTGACAAACGGTCCAAACTTCCAATCCATTACAAAAGACTGATCTACATGACTACTATAAGGCCTATCTGGACATACGGTGTTGAGCTATGGGGCTCCACTAGACCATCTAATTCCTCTCGAATCCAATCCTTACAGTCAAAATCCTTCGTAAAATGCTTAATGCTCCTTACTTTGTCACAAATCAAATCATCCATCAGGACCTCAATGTCCCCTATGTTGCCGATTTGGCCAGAACCAGATACCAATTCTAACCTGGCTTCTCCTTCACTACCTAATAATCCTCTCAGGCGTCTGAAAAGAAGATGGCCTCGAGATCTTCACCTTTAGAAATGTTTTTGGAGTTCTATCAATGGTAGATTCTCCACATGTTTTTATCATGTCATAAGATCACTTCCAGCAAATTTACTTGATGTGTATATATGTATACAGTTGCAAATATCAATAAATAAATTATTAAAAAGAAAAAAAACCTTTAATCTTGCATGTACGGTGGGATAGTATTTCTCTAAGTATCGCCCTTTTAGCTTTCCACAGTCTATTCCACTCTTCTCGAGTCCTTCTGCAATCTCTTTTACCCCACTTCCTAATCTGGTTCCGCATTCTCTTACAAAATAATAATGCTAAAATATTAAATTTAATTTTAAAAAATACTTTTAATAATCGGAATAAAAATTGATGTATGACATTATTGTATTGACAAACTCCATGTTTTATGTTGTATGTTTGTTGTTTTCAGGCTTTATACTAATACTAATATAAGATAATTGCAGATATGACCAAGGTGTTTATGATTCAGGTCTGTTATTCCACTTGCTGGGTGGCCAACCATTCTACTGGGGACCTCTCAGCCCTACGAATCCCTTCTTTTTCAATGGTATATCTATCTACCTCTATGCAACCGCCAGACCTAACCTCTTTGTAAAAGTGCCAAAACTAATAACAGCTTTTTAGTTTGTTGAGCGTTGAGTAGTGTTTGGTTTTGTTGATAAGTATGGCTTGTTATTGTTGATTGTGGTTCTAACAATTAATATTATTAATGGCACATGAAGGTTGCGGTAATGTTTATCCACAGCAATTATGTATGCTAATACATGAAAATTGATTTTCACAACAGCTGATAACTGAGCCTGTATTTAATAGATTTATCTTTGACTTGATTGCTTGTGCAATCTTTATAATTGTTTAATGTAATCTTTAGTGAACATTTATCAATGGCTTTACATATTGAAGGAATAACAATGATGACAACGAAATTCAAAATGCTGGTACCCATCTTGTACAGCGGTACGGAGTCAGGAGTCCCTGAAATATTTTAATGATTAAGTTCTATAATGTATTCAAATATATGTAATTGGAAGATCGCTTATTGACCAATTTATATAAAAGTATGATTAGATTCGGTCAAAAATCTCAAATAGTATTTAAACTATTGTGAGCTAACCACTTTGCAGGGCTTTATGAGGGCTAAAAAAGACAGGATCAACTATAATAATGTAAGAAAGTAAGAGAATAGATAATATGAAAAAAAAAATTAAACTAAGATATGGTTAAAAATGAGCAAAGTACATTTAAGAAAATACAAAAATAGTATAACTGAAAAGTATAAATAAACAAGAACTACAAAAATTATTAGGTAATTAATAAAAACGGAAATAATTACAAATAAAAAAGTAAATTAAAAAAAATATGAAAATATTTATTTATAATCTTAAAATTCTTTCTTGAGACTGGCAATTTATTAATAAATAATTCAAAACACTATCCAAATTATAGTCTCAAAACTTTTATTTATTTTACACGTCCAACGTTTCAGCCAATTCGGCCATCTTCAGGGACAATCTACTACAAAAAGTTTCCATTATATGTATGATCCTACAATCAATTTAAATATTTAACATTATTATTTATAATTTACCTTACCTCAAATCACTATGAAACTATATTTGACTTATTAGGTAATTTAAACAAATGTGGTATATACTGATTAACAAAAAATAATTTTACCTAATGGTTTTAATGTTTTTCATAGATATAAATATTTTGACTTGGGCAGAATAGCCTGTATGAAGTTTTTTGGAATGGTTAAATTATATGTTTCATAGTGAATTGAGGTAAGGTAAATTATAAATAATAATGTTAAATATTTAAATTGATTGTAAGATCATACATATAATGGAAACTTTTTGTAGTAGATTGTCCCTGAAGATGGCCGAATTGGCCGAAACGTTGGACGTGTAAAATAAATAAAAGTTTTGAGACTATAATTTGGATAGTGTTTTGAAGTATTTATTAAAAAATATGAAAATACATTACAGTAATGAAAAAAAAAATAAGGGTACCCTCCTTACTTAATGCAGGTAAGCACAAAAATGAGTTAAAGGAGGTATAAGAAGAGGATAGAGGAGTGGGATGAAAGTGGTGGTTAACAGATAGGTTATACATTTGAAGGCAAAAAGATATAAAATAATTTTATTTATAATGTTAAATATTTTCTTGAGACTGGTTTATGTTGTTTAAATAAATAATTTAAATTTTATCCATTATAGTCTCAAAGCATTTTATTTTTTTTTAAGTCTGACGTTTCGGCCGATTCGGTCATCTTCAGGGACAATCTTGATACAATTTTTGAACTAAATAATTTAAAAACACAACTTCATTCAACCTAGTTGTGATAAATTTTAACAAATAAGTGTCTGTGATAAAGAATATTAATTTTTGTTTTAATGTGAAAATTGACTTATTAGAGAAATTGTTTAATAGCCTGCGTGAAGTTGTGTTTTTAAATTATTTAGTTCAAAAATTGTATTAAGATTGAGTATGGCCGAATAGGCCAAAACGTCGGACTTGTAAAGAAAAGAAAATGTTTTGAGACTATAATAGGTAAAATTTAAATTATTTATTTAAATAATATAAAATAATTTTTAAGCAAAAGATAATATTAGGAAATACTATATATAGGCAGGCATCAAATGTTAGTTTACATAATATACATTATTATAGTATTATATTTTCTTTTTTTTTTTTTTTTACTGTTATTCTTATTTCTTTTTTATCTATTTTTTATTTATTATTATTTTTTGATTTCATTAATTGTCACATATACTTATAAAAATAATTTTTTGTATTTCTTGTTTATATTTGCTTTTCACTTTCAATTTTAATTTTATTGTTTTAGTTCTGATGAAGCCCTGCAGCGTGGGGTAAAACGTTGCCTCACTTTAAATAGTTCAAATACTATTTGAGTTATTTTTTTACCGCATTCATCCATCTTCCTTTTATATTAAAAAAATATATAGTGTGAGCAGTAGAGCTCCGTCACGTATTATGTTATCCTCCCGTTTTCCTTTAAAAAGGAGATTTTTTTCCTTCTACGCAGCAGGGTCATATCTCTTCCGCCATAAGGGTTCTGGTAGTCCAATAAAGCGCTGCAAACTTGGACCACTTAGTCTCGTCGTCAAAAATTGTTCCGGGGTGAAGTATACTCGTCCTAACTGCACTATACTGCTTGTAGTATGGAGTAGAGATGCGACACCGATAAAAAAAACATCGATGTTTTAAAATATCGATGTTTTTTAACATCGATGTTTTTTTTTAACCATTTCAGTAACATAAAGACTGTTCTAAAGACTACCCATGCTCCGGCCAGTCAGAAGTGCTTTTTTAATTAACCAATAGGACATGGACTCCAAAAAACATCGATGTTTTTAAAATATCGTTGCTTACAATATATTACCCAAAATACATCGATGTTTTTGAACATCCATTTGAGTAACATAAGGCCTGTTCCAACATCACGCATTTTACGGCCTGTCAGAAGTGGTTTTTGAAAGTAAGAATCCGACATCGACTACAAAAAACATCGATGTTTTTACAATATCGTTGCTTACAATACGTTACCCAAAATACATCGATGTTTTTGACCAACCATTTGAGTAACGTAAGGTCTGTTACAACGACTATCCAACGATCTCGCATTTTAAGGCCTGTCAGAAGTGGTTTTTGAAAGTAAGAATCCGACATCAACTACAAAAATCATCGATGTATTTTAGGCAAAGGTTTGTATGTAATGATATTTTAATATTTAATATCTATGCTTAATATTTTAAAACATCGATTTTTTCTAGTCGTAATTTATGTTTATTACGTCGTTAGCGTGATGTTTGGAGGTACTTTTTTATCACATCACATTGTTGATAGGAAATTGTTTATACCGTCAATTTTTTGTTTTCATTTAGTTACTTTTGGAAAAAAAAAAAATTAAAGATTGGGACAAACGTAAAACATCGATGTTAAAAAAAATCGGCTTAAAAACATCGATGTTTTACCCAAAACAAACATCGACATGGATGTCGCGTCCCTAGTATGGAGCATACTGAACGTATACACCGTCACTGCAAGGATGACAAGCGTTTAAAAAAGATTTAATTGTTTCTTTCAATTAGATTCATTTAGACACAACACTATTAAATTTTCTTCATATCTTCAACGTTTCGGCGAAATTGGCTATTATCAAATATAATCTAAAAGTAACTTCTTTAATTACAATTTTTAATTTACAAGCAAAATTACAAGTACAAGTAAAAAAAAATGTTAGAATTTAACATTCATGGAGTACAAAAATGTTTTAGTTGCAGGTTTTGAATTTTATTAGAAAGCAATATATTTTTTTAAAACACGAATCATAGAAATTTGTTTCAATCTACTGTTTTATAGGGAAAGGCCCCAGTAAATAAAACAAAATAAATTTTTGTAATAATCTTTTATTTTCTCCACACAATAAAGGAAGTTAAAACCTAAAATATTTGGGTTCAATTCCCTTTTGGTAGAGGAAAATTTTATCTGTTTTTTTTTTTCCTAACAGAAATAGTTAACCTTGAGTTTGATTCCAAATAGTATCGCTGGCTACAGTGGCCTTTGGTTCAGAACACAAGGAAGTTAAATCAAACATAGAGACTTATAAAGAGTTTATTTTATTTGTAATGCCCCCACACCATTCGTAAAGAAGATTTCTAGCTTGAAGAAGTTTGTCGGGGCGTGCGGTCAGCAAAGAACAACATAAATAAACAAAACCATATTTATTTATTTTATGCCGACGTTTCGACCTGAGTTTCAGGGCTTCATCTTAACTGGCAGTTACCAATCTTTCCTCTACACGCCACAACCCTGATGAAGACCTGAAACTCAGGTCGAAACGTCTGCATAAAATAAATAAATATGGTTTTGTTTATTTATATTGTTCTTTGCTGACCGCACCCCCCGACAAACTTCTTCAAGAAGATTTCTAGGTTCGTCTCTGAGATGAGTTGTCTGTACCTCTTCCAATAATTTCCTAAAAGCTGTCTGTTTTATCAAAATATCATTTTTAACAATAATTTAAAAAACTTAAACAGAAAGAACTGAAGGCTCAATCTGGTCTTATTTTGTATATATTTTAAAATTTATTGGCTTTGAGAGTTTTTGATTGAACTATTACTATTATTTTTTTTAAATAATTGATAGAAATAAACTTCGTGCAACTTTTACTTCCCTCTCTCCGCCACATACGACAAAAAGTATTACATAAATTGGTGGGCTCGTGTTATAAAGTTATAGCAATTTTTTTGGGTTTTACAAAAAACAATCAAAGGCCAGGGAAGGCGAAAATTATGAACAAAAAAATCTTTATTATTCTGTTGCTATCAAATTTCGTATTTTAGGGTTTTTCGAGGTGGGAATAAGAAACATAAATTTTTTTCCTACCAAGAATACAACAGTTTAATAATTCGATCGGGTAGGATCGTGCAGTCTCGGTGATTCCCGTTCGAATCAGATTGATCTATTTTCCCTTTTTTCTCCTTAAGTTATTCATAAAATTATTTTAAATTTTGTATTTATACATTTCATGTAATTACTAACAATGAGAACTATTTTTTTAAATTTAAATAAACACAAACAAAGGTACTTTGAGGTAGGGATGGGATATCGATATCGATATTTTGTCTCCGATATCCGATATTTTGATATCGATATCCAGTAACCGATAATATCGGAATATCGATATCTTCCTTCGATAATATCGGAATATCGGTTACTTGAAAAAAAAAAAAAAAAAATAAGAAAAAGGTCGCACCTTAAAAGTAAGGAGGTAAATGTTCGTGGGAAAATATACTATGGCGAAGATATTCCGATATTATTTAATCCAAATAATAATAGTATTTCGATATTTAATATTGATAATGTCATATCCATTTCGATATTTGATATTTTTATTATTTTTGATTTCTAACATTGGCAACGCTATTCCGATATTATTTTATCAAAAGATCAATATATTGTTCCAATAATATAAAATCCATTTGATCTTTGATAATGTTATTAATATCTATATCGATAATTTAAACAGTATTCTAATATTTCTTTATTGAAATATTGATATTTTGTTTAACAGCACTAGAAAAATTTAAAGGGAAATATCGATATTTGGATTCATAATTTAATATCGATTTGGGTTATGTATTTTATTTGATATTAAAGGGTTTTTTGATTGCATACCGATTAAACGTGTTTAATCAAAATCTTTAAAGCCATTTTGGAAAAAATGTGAAAAATCTATTTCATAAAGGCACTTCTGGTTGGTCGATTTTGGCTATTCGATATTCGATTAAGAATATTAATTTTTGTTTTAATGTGAAAATTGACTTATTAGAGAAATTGTTGAATTGATCTGGACAGAATAGCCTGCATGAAGTTGTGTTTTTAAATCATTTAGTTCAAAAATTGTATTAAGATTTTCCATGAGGATGGTCGAATTGGCCGAAACGTCTGACTTGTAAAGAAAAGAAAATGTTTTGAGACTATAATTGATAAAATTTTAATTATTACTAAATACAATAGTGCTATTAAGATATTTATAGATGACTTTATTTTTGACAGAATAAGGAGCATTAAGGATTGGATATGAGAGGGATTTGATAATTTTCAGAAACTTTGTGTTATAAAGTGGAACTCCGAAGAATATAATTGAATTTTCTTTGTTGTGTTGTATGAGCAGTATCTTACACGGATATCAAAGTGCAGTTAGATAAAAAGCTGTAGCCGATTGTACAATCCACTGGACAGGATTGGACATGTTTAATGAAAATTACTCAACAGGGGAAAGTTATCTTTCATTCTAACTGGGAAAGTTGGTTCCACTTATACTATATCTTTGTGCAATAAATCGAAAGGAATAATTTCACATCTTTACATTTTATATTCTCGTATATCCTTTTTCGACGGAGTATCGGTACTAGTACACTTTCAAGTACTTGAAACAAATAATCGATACCACTAGTATATATATTTATTTGTTTATAGGGCACCTGTAAACCCTGTAAAAAGAGAGTTTGCTTGTACAACATATGGTTGCATATTACATTGTCGTTATTTTAGGGGAATAGTGAATTAAAAATTATTTATGTACGCCAATAACAAACAAGACATTCAAGCTAGGCTGTCTACATTCCCTACTTTAAAAAACAAATACGCCACAACATATTTAAGCAAAAATAAATTAAATTTGTACTACTAGAACCGATGCAGGATGATAGGAATGCAGTTAACAGACCAACGGTTGTGGATGTTGGTGATTTTGTCATTACGCTCGAACGCCAGATTTTTATCCAATTAAGGATACCTATTTTGTGAGGCTGGGTGGACCCCGGAGAATCCCTGAACCACAGGGCTGACTCACAGTAAAACAGAAAATATCCATCTGAAAAACCCGGGTTGATGGAGTTAGTAACACTGAGCTACTCGCTCCCACTACTTTTTTAACAATACAAAAAACAAAAAGTATCGAGCTGTAAGTATAAGATTTCTAATTACATAAATGAGTATCAGGTTAGTTTCCAATTATGAGAGTACTCACAGAAATTTATACAAATGGGGTAATATTGTATGGTCTCGGGAGGTATCGGGTTTAGTTCTCGTATATACTCCCACTGTTTATTTCAACACTCTTATTATTTGTCAAGAGACAAATAAAAACATACTATCATTATTTTGTTATTGGTTTACGTTGATAAAATAAACATTTCTGATAAAAGAAATAATTGTGGATACACAAAATATATGGTTAGAACCAGAAAAAGTTACCATTTCTAGTGATATAGATATAGGAGGGAATACATTTGAACAGATATACTATTTTTACGGTAACTAGAAAAAATAAACTGACAAGGAAATAAAAGAGAAGTCAAAGGCGGAAATGCTTATTATTTTTCAATTTGGAAATTGCTTAGCTCACACCTTCTATCTAAAAACTTGAAAATCAGAATTTACAAAACTATTTCACTCTCCATTATTCTTTATGGATAAACGTGGCTCTTACACTAAGGAAAGATCAGCGCCTTAAGGTTTTTGAAAATAAAGTATTACGTAAAATATATACGTAAAGAGTTAACCACGGAATAAATACTACATGAAGTCGGATAGCGTAAACTGTACCTGGTAAATATAATTCAGGCGAATAAGATAGGCGTTTAATAAAATGGTAAATAACGGGTCTCTAAAATGTTAATAAACACTGAAACGACAAGTAAACGTCGGAGGGGCAGATGGGAGGATTACATAAAGACTGATTAGTTGATCTGAGTTTGGAGGGGTATCACTAGTCAGAATTATGTTGAGTAAGTTTTGTGGGATCGGTATCGAACTTTCGGGTTTGATAAGACTTATTATTAACATTCATTAAGTGCAAAGAAACACATATATTAAGGGTTAAA
>NW_027107023.1:197368-201339 GCF_000696795.3 Halyomorpha halys | reverse complement strand
ATAATCATTGGGTCAAAAACAAAACATATATTTCAAGTATTATCTAAATAGGCAAGATTTGAAATGTTACCTGCATTAGATAATTTTTATTTCCCTTATAAGAAGATATGGAATATTTAAGCAACTTATGGCGTATTTTCGAACTAGTGACTGCTTTGTTGAGAATATACTGTCTAATACATGCTTTGACATGACAAACTTCAAAATCGGAAATAAATAATTAGTATATATTTTTTTCATTTGCGGCGTTTCGTATATTCGCCATCATATTATCCAATCTATAATTATATTGGAAAAATTACTTCTTATCGACTCTTTACATTTACTTAATTTATGACTATATCACTCGATGTATAACATTTATATGAAATGAGGAAAGTCAAGTATTAATATTTTTATACATTCTTTATCATCTTTTTAAGGGATTAGTCTTGATTTTAAAAGTTTCTTTTGTTCAGTGAAAAGTTAATGTATTTATTCCAATATCATAAAAACTACTAATCATACGAAGATAAACGTGATTATAGTATATTGAACTAACTTCATTTTGAGTACTAATAGGCATTTGTACATTACTGAAATATAGATTTCCTACAATTAATTCACAAATTACTTATTTTGTAGCATATGTTTCATGAAACTTTGCTTTTTAAAAAATGTATCTCGGAAACTATTGAAGGTAAATCCAGCTCTATTAGGAATCATATTTTAGCAAATTTACTTCATTTTAAGTGGTGTTATATTAGATTTTCTTCTGTTGTAGGTAGTTTCAAAGATATGGATAAAAAATTAATTTTATTTTTAACGTTTTGAAACAGCCACCATTTTGTATTTTCTCTAACTATACTTGACGGTCTCATATAGTTTGACTAGTTACTATACATATATTTCATTTAAATAATCAAAAATAGGGTTTTTTCTTTTTTTTTTCTTCTCTTGAGCTAAAGTTAATTTATATGCTTCATAGCACATTAAATAAGCTTTAATTTGAGTAATGGCAGACATCTTTACGTATGGTACATCTTACGTACGTCGAATGGTTTCTGAGATATAGATTTCTTAAAATGGATTCACCAACTAGTGATTGAGGTGATATGACTGACGTTTTTTCTTCTCTTGGGCTCTTGTACTATTAGAGATAAGTTAAAGGATGAAGACAAAAAATTATTTTTCCTGGTGTTTAACTTGTAACTTCACTTAACTACCACAAGCTATTCGCAAAAAAGTGTCGTCATAGAAGCTCGTACCATAGTTAGGATGAAACTAATCGATTACATCAGTCGAATACAACCGGAACTAGAGGTCGTAGTTCCTGGATTCGGCTCGGCCTAGTTCACGCCTCGTTCCGAGATTGACTCTTTGCACATCTACCTCTATGTTCTACCTCGATTCCCCAGATCTTTTTAACCTAAAGATGTATTTTAGAAACTGTAGTTTCACCACATTCCTTGAATAGTTTGCTTAAAATATTACCTATTATATCTGATATCTATTTCGACTTCCTCCTTACTCTCCTCTCGTATGCTCTTTAACGCCGGGGAGCGTCACATGTTAAGTGGAAATTCCTTGGTTTCTTCTCGGCTAAGCCCTATGGACTTGTCAGCCTTTCTGGAGGGTGTGACGTAGGATTGAACGCCCTTCACGTATAATTTTCAATTCACAAAAACAGTCATTTTACCTACTGAGGTAAAATACTCAATTATTACAAAATACACATTGGTTTTTTGAAATAAAAATAAATTTAATTAAATAAAATAATAATACTAAGTAAATACTACTTGCAAATAGAGTTGACGGACGTTACAGCCAAGCAAGCACTTATCCAGATCAGGGCGCGGCCATTCTGTCACCCGAAGAATTAAGTCTAACACCGAGAAATGAAATGTTGAAATAGTTGGCCATCCATGTGGAATGAAAGTCCGCCAAGTAAACTAAAAAATATTAAAAATATAACTAAACCATGGTCCACATCAAATCACTCTGATCGCAGGGAAAGGTCGCAATAGCTAGATTGAGAATTGGACAAAGGAATATGACTCATTCCTATCTGATCAATAAGCAATCACCGCCAAAATGTCAATATTGTAATAATTCATTTACAGTAAGCCACATCTTTCAGAATTGTCTTTTCTGTGCTGCCGATTTGAGTAGATTATGAGTGGGACCGGGTAAGTCAGAGGCCCTGAATGTTGGTGAAAAAAAAAAAACATGAAATCGGTATTAATTTTTATTCAAAAAGAACAAAAGTATTGAAGAAGATTTAAACATTAAATTCGAACACATATAAATTTAAATTTAGGAAAATAAAATAAGAAACATGGGCGTTGATGACCATTGGGTTTTACGCCCTAAAGCTCTAACGAATAACTACTTACAAATTAATTTGTATCTCGGCGTTATCAGGCATAAAATTAATATGGAACTAAGGAGGAACCAAGTGCAATCCCTGAAAATTTTAAATTGAAATCGGGTTAGCAGGAATTGAACTATAGACAGGCACGTGACCGAATTTGGTCGTTGATGTCTAAAACGTAAAAGGGACATTATCCGAAAATGTGTTAACCGTAAGCCTGGTCCATTATAAGTGAATGCTCGTCATAGAAAAAAATAAGATCTATTACACTACTTTTGTTCTACTATGAAGGCTGTATTTTATCTTCAAAATAGATTTATAAGTCGTAAATATAAAATTTTAAAAAATCGTTTCCTCACCCCTTCAACATGTCCGACCCCTTAGGTTTTTGAAAATTCGTATTAAATCTACAATTGATTGTTCGTATCAATTCACTACCTGATTTAGTAAGTTATTACAAGAAGATTTCAATGGAATATATGCCTCATTATTTACTGATGTCAGTAAAAAGGAATAAAGTAAAAACTATATGTCCAGAGTCAGAATGTTTTTCCCTTAATCGCAAAAACTGTTTATAAAGGCGGCACTATGACATGGGATAGAAAGGGATAATAGTGGCCCTGGGATAATAGTAATAGATAATAGCATAATAATAATATATAATAATAATAATAGAATAATAGCAGCCTCTTGGCTTGTTCTAGACCACTAACCAGACTATGAGTCGCGCCCTTCGGTTCTCCAAAGGCTGTCTTCCTAGGAAAACTGGCCTGTGGTCTGTTACCATTTTACTCTCTCTCTTCAAAAATATAGGATCGTTTTAAAGTAATTCTTTCGCTAGTCTCTAATTTTTCAATGAGAAATACTAAAGGTTTTTGTTTTCATGCTCTTTTTCATTATAAAACAAATTACATTAATTATACTAAAATAAAATACTTTAAAATATCACTCCCTTATTTTTTTCCAAAATAATGAAAGAGTTAATAACTAGCAATATTAAGATGTTTCAAACTTCACCTCCCAAAAAACATGTTTTCACTTCCTTACTCAAAAATTTCACCTTGCGCTCCTTCATTAATAAAGGTGATCCTATGTGGTGTGTGCATAGAAAAGTGAAGGTACTATGCCACAAAGGGCCGGTTGCAGAAATCTCCAGTAAAACTAAGATTTTTACAACTTAACTTTGTCCAAGAGTTTAGTAAAGCTCTGGTAAGTTAGTGACCTGTTTCTGGTCTACAGTTTTGTTAACTAGGTTACCAAGGCTACTTGAAACTGAGATAATTGTCGATAGATCGCGCTTGTGTTCTTGAAAATTGAAATGGAATATTTGTTGAACTTCATAATTTTAACGGTTATCTATTTTTATCAAAGATTCCTGTTTTTTCTTTCCATTTCTTACGCACAGTTAACTTTTATTATATTATAGTAACAATAAAAATATACCAATTTCAATACCAATCAGTGAATCACAATTTATTTATTTTTTTTAATTACTTATTTAATGTAATTTACAACTGTACAAAATTATACAATAGGTAAATATGTAGTATGTTTCATATACACTTGAAAATCTTGGGAAGGAACCACCCATTGGTGGTACTTCAAACATTAATTTAAA
>NW_027107023.1:191350-196528 GCF_000696795.3 Halyomorpha halys | reverse complement strand
ACGAAGTTTATAGAGCAGACCTGGATGCCAGACTCGATCAAAAGCTTGTTCAACATACAATTTATTAGAACAAATAATGAAATCGGTTCTTTACTTGGCAAGTAATTATTTGAAGTCTTCGTAGTCTGTCAAATCGGCTACCTCGATCAAATCCATTTATTTAATTTTGAAAGAAACAGAATAATACAATGCACCTTCGCTGGATAACAGATCCAAATGGAACGATGGAATGTTTCTTGTTTGGTTACTTACGTAAACGTAGATTTGCCCGAAATATCAGTTTAACCAGCTATCATAGGCCGGTATAGTTTACTGCCAGGTTTGAATGTTAACGTTTCTTGAGTAACGGATAATTATTGATTTACCCGAGATTTCACTGATCGCAGATTAAGCTTTGATGTGTAACCGATCCTCAGTAGGTATTACTTTTTGCAGCTTAAAATTATGACTTTTTTTTGTAATTATATATAGTGAATGAAAAATATTCTTCCTAATTTACATTTTATTTCATTACATCTAATAAAAATGTTTCGGGGTTGTAACTCTTGAGTTTTTATGATTGTGATTTTTCGCAGTGAAATCTGCACATCTTCAGATAATGAAAATTATCGATTCTGAGGTATACATGTATGATCGATATATTTTCGAGATACAGATAATTTTTTGTTTGATGTGTAGAATGCAAAGCTTCTCTACCTTCGGATGTAAAAAAGTTTGCTTTCTCAAGAACTCATAACGGATTTTTTAGTCATTGAAACTAATCAATCCACTTTATCGATCTGTTTTGGGATTTCTATTGTTTGGAAATTATTGAACGGTCTCCTGAAGGAATGAAGATAAATCCGTTTCATCGATGTGAAAACAAACTAACGAACTGATGAGAAAAGAGATCGTTTGAAGAATAGTATCTCTCACGAAGTAAACAAGAAAATACTCAATCTCATGGAATAATAAATCGATTATTTGAACCGTGAAATTGGAGGCTAGTGAAAGTGGAATAGTGAAGACTAACCAGTAATGCCTCAATACATTGTTTCATGTACGGTGCTGTTGGGACAACAAAATTTCACTGCCGAATAAAATTCAAACCAATTTCTGATTAAAAATTAAAACAATATTTAATTTTTTTAAATTGTATTTATTGATATTTAAAAGTGTATTCACATAAAAATACTTAGATTAAATTTGATGTAAGATCATAATGATATGATACGGGCTTGTAGAGAAACTAACCATTGGTAGAATCTAATAATATTTCTACATTAGAAGGTCTCGAGGCCATATTATTTTCAGGTACCTATGGATTGTCAGAATGGAAGAAAAAGCAAGGTTAGAAACTAGTAGGTTTGAGTGGTTAGAGAGTTTATAATGGATGGGATGATATGTGAATCCGGCTAGATCGGTTACATATGAATCATATATAATTATATATGATTATATTTGTGACAAAGTAAGCATTGAGGATTTTTCGAAGGATTTTGGATTTTAAGGATTATGTACAAGAGGAGTTCGAAGGCTTAGTAGAGCCCCAAAGCTCAACTCTATATGTCCAGATAGGCCTTATTATTGTCATGTAGATCAGTCTTTTGTAATGAGTTGGAAGTTTATAGTGTTTGTCTAGTAAGTGCTGCAATAGTCGAAATCGACGTGTAGTTTCCTGTCTTTTTAGTTTTGTGTGAGGATTCCAGGTGAGTCGTTTGTCCAGATGTAGTCCAAGGTAGTGGATCAATTCCACGATGCAAAAAGCAACGTTATTAAAGGATACTGTAGGAGCAGTCGGTAGTTCCACGACGAAGGGAAAAGGTGAATTTTTTCTTTTCTTGGGCTCTTATACTATTAAAAGTTAATTTATATGCTTTATAGCTCATCATTAAATTAGCTTTAATTTGAGTAATGGCAGACATCTTTACGTCTTGCTACCTTGCTTCCAAATATATATATTTGAATATCATAGACATGTAATATTCGACTGATTTTATCAAAGTCCCGAAGAACTGCCCGACCCTTCTAAAGATGTCCTTGCAGAGGACATGCGATGCATCCTGCCCAGATCCTTATCTGTCCTTCCGCTGAGGTAATTGGAGATCTTTTACAACCTCGAAGCGCTATCTTCAAGTTAAAACAATTAGCAGCTCCTTCAGAGCCCTAATCACAGCTGTTGGATAACAATTGCTATGACATCGTTATAGTACTCGTGATTCTCCCAATGACGCTTCGGTCCATTGGCTTATTAAATATTCTCATCAAAACTGGACTATTAAGTCTACCACGAATTAGAAAATCCTGGTTCGATGCGCGCATTACCCAATCTTCACTTACTCCCACTCCCTATTTCGAATTAAAATTAACCCTATCTTGTTTTAAAATACATAGTTAGTTACCGTGGAAATACTTTCCCGTTCTAATTTTTGAAATGAGACTTTCAATTTATAGATTTACTATCTCCAATTTCATTAGTTGTATTAAAAACACTTTTAAAATTCTTTCTCATAGAAAAGTTTAAACACATTACCGCAAAAGTACTGCAGAATTATAGAAAATATAATAGGGAGAGAAAGAAATTTATTCATTCATGCTGCCCAAATATATCGGGTTGCTACATTACACAGCATACTGATCAATCCGTGATCGGACATATATAAATTACATATTTTTATATGATATAATATAATAGAAAGATAGCATTTTTTTTCCACACTATTTACAACCCTTATTTCATTTTATCAACAAATTCCCCTATATAACAAATATTAGATTATCAAAAATAATGTAATAAATAAATAAAACAACAATAATAATATTAACAATAATAATTATAACAGCTTTATTTAGCGAAGAAAAGCCCCAGCCTTGGGAGGTGTGAGTCTGTTGTATAAACGTGAAGGATTTACAAAAAATATTTCAACTTCATTGATTAAATTTTTAACTTAATTTGGATAATAATTTTCGGAATACAATTAAATAAAATATTTTCTATTCTATTTGTGAAGACTTTGCAAGTCAATTAAGTTATGTAGTTTCATTCATGGGTTGTTATATCAGTTATCATTTTTTATCCCTTCATAGACCAACAACCTCCAGAGGTCTTCATAGGAGAGACTTATTCAATCCCCTAAAACATTAATGTTAAATTTTTCACTCCTCGGCAGAAAAAAAGCATACTAACCGTATCTTTAGTTTGTATCGTAATAGTTCAGGCTATGTTCGTGCATGTTGGGGCAAGGTTCCGCGTGGTGGGTTTAGAATGATGTGAGTTCAATTCCCATCCAGGTTAGTTAATGTTTAATTAATTAATTAATCAGTTGTACTGAGAAATGAATCTTGATCCAGCCACTCCAGAGTAGGATGAGGCCTCAATAAAAACCTCTTGGTAGCCACCAGGCTTTGACAAGAAGTATCATTTGCAGGCCTAGGTTATAGTGGCCATTACCAGTATCATAAGGGTTATAGTTAGTAAATGAAGCCTTTAAATATTTTTCTTATCGAGACACTATCGCAAGAACCTATCAAACGAATGATTATATGTAATAATGAGGTGTAGATAGTTGACCGTAGATTAATGATTGGAGAAGTTTGTCGGGGGGGGGGTGCGGTCAGCAAAGAACAACATAAATAAACAAAACCATATTTATTTATTATATTCTTAGTATAGGTATATAAGTTAATACTCACAATGTAATTCAGATATAAGCCACTCACTATTTTTCATAGCCTGTCATAAAGTTCAATTTGTAGATTCAATTTATTTATTTAATTTTTCAGTTTTTTTTTAGACACTACTTGCATATCTTATATTATACATATCTTCTCACCTACATGATATTATATTTCACCTGTCATTGTTTTCAATTTACTACCATACAATTCCACGAATATCAAACAATTAAAAAATTTTGTACTATTCAATTATCAGTTATCAATTTTTTATCATTTATGATTTAATTCAATATTTGTATAATACTAAATTTGTTTGTATACTATTCCTTTTTAATTGTATGTTACTCTAAATGTTGTTGTTATCGCTTTTGTTCTATAGCCCTGATGAAGACCTGAAACTCAGGTCGAAACGTCAGCATATAATAAATAAATATGGTTTTGTTGATTTATGTTGTTCTTTGCTGACCGCAACCCCCGACAAACTTCTCCAATGATTATATGTAATATTTTCATGAGTTTAACATAAATTTAAATGTTATCCAAGTATATTTTAAGGTTTAAACTAAAAAAAAAATTACTCTGTCAGTTAGAGCCATTGTGGTAGTGAGAATATAAAAGTTCCATGCCAAGCAACAACTTCATTATTGAACCAGCTACTAGTTATCTACCAGAATTTGTGGAGCTTATAGGTAGTGTTAACTCTAGACAAAAATTTTAAGGGGTCGTTGTATCAATCCTTGTATTTTTTTTCAAGACCCCTACCTGGTCATTTTTGACATACTGGAAGGGTTATCTAGTGGTAACTAACCTATTCTAACCATGGTGGAGGTCAAGTTTTTCATTTTGAGAGACCTCTCAATGAAAAAAATCAAGCCTCAGGCAGGATTCGAACCGGCTCCGCTAAAGTTCCCAGGTAGCAAAGACCTGCATCCCAACCACCACGGACGGACCCATGATAACTTGTACACATTTATGGTTATTTGATTTCCTTCCCAGTTCAGTTAAGAAAAAATAACAGTTTACTGAAATTTATCTTCTGCTTTAACCATTTTTCAATCCTGAATTGTTATTGAATCAATATTAAAAATGATTTTATGGAGTTGATCATTCTTTCAAATGGAGCACTCATATATAGGTTAGGTGAAATTTAGAAAAAACTTCACAGTCGCTTGAAAAGAAAGAACAGACTGGCGAAATGGGAAAGTGCATTACGGATAGTATATGTAAAATATTTAGAGCCATTTTTGATAAAAGTTTTTAATTATTTATATGTACCAGCACTTTTGCTACGGATTGGTCGATTTTAACGAAAATGTTACTGTAACATACCTGTCATACCTGTCATAAATAGTTATATTAATTTCGTAGGACTTTTTTCATTTTTGTGCTGAGCTGTTTATATATACATACAATTGATAGATTTATTTATTGATAGATAATTCAATTTGCCACACAGTTGTGGGCAATAGGTAATAGTGATGAATGAATCTGATACATACTAAAATAAAAAAATAAATAAAA
>NW_027107023.1:187513-191300 GCF_000696795.3 Halyomorpha halys | reverse complement strand
AAATAAATAAAATAAAAAAAAATAAATAAAATAAAAAAAATAAATAAAAATAATAATAATAATAAAAAAACTCTCTTAAAATATATACAAACAAAAGAATAAACAAGATGAACATAATCAAACTATCTGTATGAAAAATAAAATAACATAATGATAAAATAATATATACAATATTTACACAATGGACCTGACGATCCCTGAGCCCACTCTATCCCCCACGTGTGAGGGGTAGAGCAGAGCTCAAGAGATCCCAGCGCATCTCTCTCGCCGCATCACTGGTAATGAGCCATTGCACATATACATACAAACACAATAGACTTAGACGTATTTTCACGAACACAATGCTTCCCCACACTGTATATTTCATATATTGGTAAGTAAATGTGAAAATTGCAAATGAAATCAGTAAACAATTATTAAGGATTATAAAGAACATTAACATTTTTTTATTTATTTATTTAATACCAGATTGGCCTGGTTGGCCTATTACTTTTTTTTTTAGTTTTTTAAGAATTGATTATGCGGAGAGAGGGGATATAGTCTTGTACAAAAAAAACCCTAACTATATACATCGTTATAATTTTAAAAAATTAACTATATAAAAATAATGCTTCATAATAAAAAAGTAAAACTATTAACAAAAATAACGACATTCGTAGACCTAACAAAACAAACATCAATAATTTGAAAAAAAGATGAATAGAGAAAAAATAGGAATAATAATAAATAAATTAGAAGTAGTGTGAATAATTGAATCTATAAATATAGAATTTATAACAGAATGTCCTGAAGCAGCCTGGGCTTCAGTCTTCGGGTTGAGGTTGCAATTCCCGAGTTATAGGTAACTGATCCTTTAACTGTAAGTAACTGGGAGTGGAACTTCATGAACCTGTTTTTGATGTAATCCTCTATTGTCTCTATTTGTAATTCCCGACGCAATTGGCTGTTTCTTACAAACCAAGGAGCATTCACTGCAATTCTTAAGACTTTATTTTGTAAAGACTGTAATATTTTTCCATAACGTAAAGGAAACCGCTCCCCGGATTTCAAAACTAGACATCAGCAGTAGCCTGAGAAAATAAAAACAGTTTTAAAAATAATAACAGTTGTTTCTGGTTTTAATTTGGATTTTCTATTTGGGATAGGATATAGCATTGCTCATCTGGCGTTGTTTTGAGTTAGTTTAAACTAAGATGTTAAAAACTATTAATCGGGTGGAAAGAAGTTCTTAAACCAGAATGGCCTACTTCTTCGCTTTCTCCCTAAGTGCAGCTGTGGTTTAATTTAACTGCAATTTTTTTCTTGTTGCCGATGCAACTAGGAACTGCCAGTGACTGTGAAACTAGCAAATAATGAAAAAACAATTCCAACGATCTCAGAGAATTCTGGCTGAATTTACAGTGTATATGGGAATTCACTCATCTTGCCAACATGATATTTAAATAATAAATTCTATTCTATTGTAATTTATATATATTTCAAATAGGCTTTTGATTCTACTGACCGCCAGAACTGTATAATATTTTGATTGTGTAGGGACTACGAAAGAAGTTGGGAAATCTAGGATGTGCATGTACGAATCGGTAATACTCTGAGAAGTTCGAGGCTCGTTCAGGCTTGAAACAAGGTGATTCTCAATCACCTATCTTATCTAATCTAGCACTGGAATAGGCCATTTTGGATGTGATGAATACCGAAAATGGTTTAACTTTGGGTGGTAAAATACCATGCCGAAGGCATGCTGCTGATGATTTGGTATTATTGGGTGAGGACAAAAAATTGTAAAACTAAATGTAACCGCGTTGATAAACTCTAGTAAGGAACTACATTTAGAAATAAATATGGATAAAACAAAATACATAGTTAGCAGTAGAAACGCGAGCAATTTCGGTGATGTAGATATAGGAAGAAATACAGTTGAACAGGTAGATAGGTTTAAGTATTTAGGTTCTAAGGTAACTAGAAAAGGTGAAATTGATGAGGAAATAAAAGCTAGATTGAAGGCGGGAAATGCTTGTTATTTTTCAATTTCAAAACTGCTTAGCGCCTTCTATCAAAAAACTTTTCTTTTTTTTTTAATAATTTATTTATTGATATTTACAACTGTATACACATATATACAACAAGTAAATTTGCTGTAGGTGACATGATAAAAACATGTGATAAAAACATGTGAAGAATCTATCCACTGATAGAACTCCAATAACATTTCTAGAGGAGAAGATCTCGAGGCCATCTTCTTTTCAGACGCCTAGGAGGATTATTAGGTAATGAAGGAGAAGCCAGGTTAGAAAGAAGTGGATTTGGGTGGTTGAGAAGTTTATTATGGAAGGAACGGTATCTGGTTCTGGCCAAATCGGCAACATATGGAACATTGAGGTCCTGATGGATGACTTGATTTGTGACAAAGTAAGGAGCACTAAGGATTTTACGAAGGATCTTGGACTGTAAGGATTGGATTCTAGAGGAATTTGATGGTTTAGTGGAGCCCTAAAAGCTCAACTCCGTATCGAAAAACTTAAAAATTAGAATTTATAAAATTATTATCCTTCCCACTATTCTTTATGGATGCGAGATGTGGCCTCTTACACTAAGGGATGGACAACGCCTTAAGGTTTTCGAAAATAAAGTATTACATAAATTATTCGGACCGAAAAAGGATGAGTTCAGAAGACTACACAACGCTGAATTGACGGAACTGTAGCAGTAAATGTGATTCGGGTTATAGCATCGTGGCGATTTAGATGGGCGTGTAAGGTTGTAGGGCTTAGTAAGGAATGGATCCCTAAAAGTTTAGTAAACACTGAACCGGTGTGTAAACGTCCGGGGGCTTAACGTGAACTGATTTAGTAGATTTAGGTTTGGAAGTTACTGGACAGATTTAGTAGATTTAGGTTTAGAAGTTATTGGACAGATTTATGTAGAGAACAATTTGTGGTATCGGCATCGAACATTCGATTACGTTATGCCTTTATTTTTAGTATTATATATTTATTTAGTATTATATATAGGTAAAAAAAAAATTAATAAGTTTTCCGAAATTATTGATTATCACTAAAAAAACACACTCATGGTGTATCAGAAGGAAGTATCAGATTGTTATCATGAAGTGTGGAAATTCCTCACCTATTCTCTTTAGCCTGCAAGATTAAATTATAAATTACTTTTATTTACAATAACTTTATAACGTAAGACTTCTTTGACTCAAACCTATAGTATAAATTTAAAAAAAGAAAAGAAAAACGATAAACAATTGCATGGTTATGTCCACTAACCTTTCCTGTCATATAACCAGACTGTTCCCTAAAATCTATAATTTTAGAAAAGTGAAAGTAGTGGATTGGCCCGTGATTAAATGGATGTTATGGTTTCATTGTTCTTAAGCGCCTATCACATTTTTATACACCATCCAAATAACTATTATAATAAAAGCTAAGAATGTGATAGTTTATTAATCTTTCGAAAATTATCAATCGAAGACGAGTTTTCTATAGAAATTAAAGGTTTTATGACTACTTTGTCATAACTAAAGTTGTATATTATTAAAACCTAAAAAAAAAATGTATCTTTTTTTTTTTTCCCGAATCCTCTAAAACAGAAATAAAATGTGAGTTAGTAGTGCATTACTGTGTAGAAAGAAAAAGTAATTCGTGTTGTGTCTTACCTTTTACTACCTTTGGTATTTAAAGGTTACCTGTTATATTTAATTTCACATATGAGCTATCCGTTCAGCAACTATTTGAGTCCGGAGGTGAGGGGCCTCCTCGTGTTATATCGCATATAATAT